>NC_134819.1:11916145-11918645 GCF_046742065.1 Oratosquilla oratoria
ACATACATACATACATACATACATACATACATACATACATACATACATACATACATACATACATACATATAGACATTCCCCTCTTTCCCAATGCCCCTGTCACCCCATCCATCCATCCATCCATCTCATCCTAGGTCGTCTGCTCATGTTCAATCCTTCCACCTCTGCCTTCCACACCTCTTTTACTAATCTTTCTTAGCTCATTCTTTCCATGTGTCCAGATCATCCCAATACTCTTTCATCAACCTTATCTCCCAACTCCCTTTCCACCCCTGTTCTCCTCCTCACCTCCTCATTTCTCACTCTATCTAGCCTAGTAACCCCCATCATACTTCTCAGACATTTCATCTCAAACACATTCAAATTCTTTCTCTCTTCCTCTCTTATGTTCCATATTTCTGCCCAGTACAGAGCTGTCGGCACAACCACCCCTTCATACAATCTCCTCTTAGCTTTCATTCCCAAATGTCTATTCCTCATAACACTTTTCAATCCACCAAGGTATTTACTCGCTTCTCTCATTCTACATTCTACCTCCACCCCCTCTCCTCCCTTTCCTGCCACATTCACACCCAAGTATCTAAAACTATCCACTTCCTCCAGTCTCTCTCCCTTAATACTCACTTCCAATCTGCTGCCACTTTTTCCATTTTTACATCTCATCACCTTACTTTTGCCCACATTTATCTTCAGCTTCCTTCTTTCACACACCTTCTCAAACTCTGTCACTAACTTTCTCAATCCCTCCTCTGATCCCGCCATAAGCACAGTGTCGTCAGCAAAAAACAACTGGCTAACCTCCCACCTTTCTCCATTTCCTTTAACCATCTCTATTCCCCGACCCAGTATCTTTGCATTCACCTCTCGCACCACCTCATCCATGTAAAAAATAAACAGCCAGGGCAACATCACACATCCCTGACGAAGTCCCACCTTTACCTCAAACCATTCACTCTCTCCATTTCTAATCCTAACACAAGCTCTACTACTCTCGTAAAAACTCGTGATTGCTATTAAAAGCTTTCCTCCTATCCCATATATCTGGAATACTTTCCATAGTGCCTTCCTGTCTACCCTGTCATAAGCATTTTCCAAGTCCATAAAAACCCAAAAACATCCTCACCTTTTCCTATAGCTTTCTCTTCCCACAAAAATCTGACCTACACAACCCCTACCTGCCCTAAGCCCACATTCTTCCTCACCAATTACTCCCTCTCTTCCTCTCCTAATTCTCTCAATCAAGACCCTCCCATAAGCCTTCCCAACTACACTTAACAAGCTAATCCCACTGAAACTACTACACTCACACTTGTCCCCTTTTCCCTTGTAAAGTGGAACTATACACGCACTCTACCCTCTCTTAAACAAACATTAAATAACCTCACCAGCCAGTCCACCATCACTGTACCTCCTTTTTCAGACATTCTGCATGACATCCATCCAGCCCAGGTACCTTACCTGCTCTCATCATCTAAACAGCTGCCTTCACTTCATCTTTCTCTATTTCTCCTCCATTTTCCTCACTCATCACGGTCCTTTTTTTTAGCGATTCCCACTGCAACTACCTTTCCCTCCCTATCCTTCCTCTCACTGCCATCTCTTCCATTATCATCTCTCCATCTTCACCTTTTACCTTTTCTTCTCTACTTGATTCTCCTCTTCCTCTCTTAATTTCTCTCCAAAACATTTTTTTATTACTTTCAAAATTTTCTGTCATACTTTTACCCCATTTCACATCTGCTCTCATCTTTGCCTCCTTTATCTTATGCTTTAATTCTCTTCTCTTTACTTTGTACCTCTCATATGACTCCCTCGTCCTAATTTGTAACTAATCTATGACAGCCTGCTTCTTCTCTTCTACAACCTTCTTTGCTTCCTCATCCCACCACCCACTACCCTTCCTTCTATTTCCTCCCGTCCTCCTTGTTCCACACACCATCTTTGCACTCCTTATGACTCCCTCCTTGAACCATCCCCATTCCTCCTTAATTCCTAGTTCTACTCTATCCTTCACTCCCTCCCACTCCTCTCTCAACTTGTTCTTATACTCCTTCTCCTTTTCTTTCTCATTTAAGCATTTCACTCTAAGTACCTCCCTACTTTCTGTCCTTTTCCTCTTTCTCCACTCTCAATTTACCTTCCACCAAAAAATGATCTGATATTCCCCCACACTCTCTCCCCTTAAAACATGTACATCCTTAACTCTTCCTACTATACTACTGGTTACCACGGACTGAAATCTATCGTTTCCAAATTTGCTGGTGATACAAAACTGTGCGGAAAGGCAAATGATCACTTAAACCAATTAGATATTCAAGAAGATTTAGATAAACTACAATGATCTGAAAAGTGGCTAATAAAATTTAACCCAAGTAAATGTAAGGTTATGAACATAGGTAAAAATAACAATAAGTACGATTACAAGTTATTTGGAAATTCATTAACAAAAATGGATAGTGAGAAGGATCTTGGTGAAATTATATATCATTAACAAGCTGTA
>NC_134819.1:11923645-11931145 GCF_046742065.1 Oratosquilla oratoria
ATTAGTGTATTAAATCACAATTCGATAAAGCATTACAATAGGCAAATGCGTGCCAACACTTCGGAGGCTGAATTACAAGTTACAACTACACCATTCCTTGTTTTGCCCCAAACATACAGGAGCTCGCTTGGTTCTCCCTACAGACTCATATACAAAGTTACACTCTTTACAATAAATATATAATACGATCAATAATGAAATTGATTTTAAAAATTATGACAATTATACAATGGGGAAATATATAATTGCTAATTGAGCAATACGTAAGTACAATATATATCATAATTGTACGATGCTACAACGTACCAAACCATCAAATCTCTCGGCCACCACCACTCGGTGACCCCACCGAGCAAACGAGAAAAATGAATGACCGAGGCAAGGCAAAACTCAAAATATACACAACATACTCCACACATACCACATTTACATATTATACACACAAAAGTGTGGAGAAAATTTTCACATGAACATACTTGACACTTACATATGGAATATATAAATATACATGCAGAAAACAATGCATTAATCTATGTATAAAAGTACTGGCGTCAGTAAAGAGAAAAGAAAACAATAGTCGGAAGTCCGAGGCACGACAATAGCTAAACAAAATTTACATATCATACAGATCAAGACAATACACTTAACAGCTAAAAAAAAAAAAAAAAAAAAAAAAAAAAAAATATATATATATATATATATATATATATATAATATATATAATATATATAATATATATATATATATATATATATATATATATATATATATATATATATATATATATATAAGAATACTGATCAAGACAATCATGAATAACAATATAAGTATTGCACACATACAGATAATAATGTATTGGACCCCTTGAACGGAGATTATAAGGCATAGTTTTTACAGAGGGCTTTGGTGAAAGCCGGGCAAATACAAGGATAGGTACTCTTGTTACCTTAAGCCTGTCCACGTGTAATACTTCATGCAGTCCCTGGGAACGATCAAAGACCCTGAACTTATTGTGATGTAGCTTTTCAGTCACCAAAAAGGGACCTGTAAACCTACAATTCAGTTTAAATTGGTGGTCAGGTATGCTTTTATAACATTTTTGGTCTTGGAGTCATCAAGTTCTTCTCTCACAGAATCATATATCCTATGTAATGTGTAACATTGGAGTTGGCTATAATCATCAAAATTGTAGAGGGGACGAGTAGCACTGTCTAACACATCATATGGAGCCTTTTTTGAACACCATAGATGACGTAATGAGGCGTCTTACCTGTGGAAATATTAATCGTGCTATTAATACAAGCACTGGCATGAGGAACCCAATTTTCCCAAGATTCATGGAGACTAATAGCAACGTGCCTGAGAATGTCCAAAATCTTCCTATTCGTCCGCTCTACTAGACCATTAGATGCAAAATAGTAAGCAGTCACAAATGTTTGAGTGATGCCGTAACTTTCACAAATGTTTGCTAAAAATTAATTCCTAAATTCAGTCCCATTGTCACTAAGGAGCACTGAAGGAGTAGCGTATAAAAAAAAAAAAAAATGAGAGAGAGAGAAACTAAAGCATGGGAAACTACTCGAACAGACTTGCTAAGTAAAGGAGCCAATATTACAAAGCGACTAAAGTGGCCCCACCCCCACACAAGGACATACACAGAACCTTGAGTACTACGAGGCAATTGTAAAAGGTCTATACCCATAATCTGAAAAGGACGAGAAGGAGTAGGGTACTCTAGGGAACCTTTGTTCTGGGCACAAAAGCTACATTGGCCTACTTGATAGGTAATGTCCAGTCGTATTCTAGGTCAATAATATTTCTTGCGAGCCATAGCCAGAGATCTGTCACGACCTGGATGACCAGCCTGAGGGGCATCATGAGCAAGAGATAGAACAACAGGGACTAGAGACTCGGGGATCACTAACTGGGCTACATCCTGCTCAAACACTTCCACATTACGAATGAGGACATTGTCCTGTAAAGAAAATTGGGACAGGGGTACAGGTAAATCTGGTAAGGTGGTATCATCACCAGATTCCAAAGCATAAATGACAGCAGACCAAACAGGGTCCTTACGCTGAGCTTTGGCCAGATCCTTCAGAGAGAAGTTATCAATCACTGTAACTGCAGCTACAGGTATATTACGTGAAAGTGCATCAGCAACATTGTTCACACCTCTTGGAATATGCTTAAGGATCGGGTTACATTCTTCAATTGTAAGGAACCATCTAGCTAGGCGGCCTGAAAGGTCCAAAAATGATACCTCAAAAATGCTTAAAGCCCACACCACTGCCAGTACCTCTAAATGAGTAACATAGTAACAAGACTCAGGCTTATTAAAAATACGACTAGGATATGCAATAACATGGGGTCTACATCCATCTACTTGCTGCATATATACAGCTCCAATATCTGTACCAGAAGCATCTGTACAAATAGTAAAGGGAAGACTATAATCTGGGAATGCCAACACAGGCGCTTCAGTAAGGGCATGCTTCAATGAATCAAAACTCTCCTGATGAACATCACGCCACTGGAAGGAAGTATCCTTCTTGAGGAGACGTGTAAGTGGAGATACAATTGAAGCAAAATTCTTAATAAGTGCAAGAGAGTACCCTGCCAGTCCAAGGAAGGAACGTACATGTTCAACTGACTTAGGTGTAGGGAAGTCCCTAACTACTTTGATTTTATGGTGTGAATACAATGTTTCTCTACAACATGGCCTAGGGATAGTATGCTAGACTTAAAAAAAGAATACTGGAGTTTCAATCCAGTATCAGCAAAACGTTGCAAGAATATGGACATCTTATTGAAGTGGCCTTCCACATCCTTCGAGACTAAGATTAAGTCGTCCAGGTAAACAAAAAGTCCGTTCCCCACTAGGCAATGAAAAATTGGGTTAATCAAGCACTGGTATGTCAAGGAACCATTTCATAACCCTATGGGGGTAACGAAGTCATTCATAATGTCTTGCTGGAGTCGAGAAGGCCGTGATTTTACGAGACTTCTCCAAGGGAATCTGCCAAAAGCCCGCCTTTAAGTCTAAGGTGGTGAACATTGTATTACCTGTTGCAATGGACTGGAGAAGATCACTTAACACAGGCAAAGGGTAATAGTCTAGAATAGTGGCCTCATTAACTCACCTATAATCAATAAAAGGACGAAAAATTCCATCTTTCTTAGGCACCAGTAGAAGCGGTGAGTTCCACTCTGAGTGAGACTCTTGTACAACGCCTTCACGTAACAAGTCGTCAACCAAGGACTGTGCTACAAGCCGACGAGAGTGAGGCAACCTGTAAGAGGGTACGTAAACAGGTCGAACACCTGGCTGAAGATCAATGCTATGAACAACACGATCCGTAACTCCTAATGGATCACCAGGTAAAGCCAAAGCTTGACGGTGGGTCACTAACAGGTCAATGAGACGAGGCGTCACCTCTGGAAAGTCAATCTCACCTACAAACGTTGCATACTGAGAGGCCAAGTGAGCTGTGTCACTTACTTGTGGAGACCGTAGCACCGAAGCTGCTATGATAGGAGGCGAATCCTGGACAGTGTGAACGTCAACTACTTCAAAGGAACCTAAATTACTGCCAGGAGAGAGGGTGATAAGAGCATCAGTTACGTTGGTTACCATAATTGTTGTAACATGATCCTCGCGAATAGGAAAGAGTTCCTTCCAATGCTAGACAACGAACTCGAACAGAGTCAGGCTGAGATAAGACGTCAGAACCAATTTGGAGCACCTGAAATGCGCACCGGGACTCGAACGGAACTTGAAGGTCCAATGGAATACTCGCCTACAACAACAGCAGCACAAGAAAGAATAGGAGAGTCAAAATGATTAGAACCCTTTGAAGACAACTGTAATATCTGATCATGCACAGGAGGTGAGATACATATGGAAATTGGCCTATTCGTTGCGGGAATAACAGAATTATGAAAAGTCACTGCACGGCGCCTAGGAGATATATCTATGCCATGAGCTGTAGGAGCGTCAATACCCAAAAGGCAATTACACATGAGAGCAATTCCAGAAACAACAACAAAAGTATAATGGAAAACGGTAGGATGAGAGGAAAATCTTAAGGGAATGCAAACAGACCTAAGAATAGGCAAGGGAGAACCTTGTGCAGAGTGCAATCCTTTACTTTTTGTAAAGTGAGACTATGCAAATCCATGAGAGCATAAGCCCTTCTAAATTCTGCATTAGTATCTACTGTGACTAAGATAAGTGTGTTCTCTGTAAGAAGTTGGAAAGTGAGTAATTGAGAAGACTCAGCAGCCACCAAAAGGGATGATCTGAGATCGGCTATTACTGGTCTATCCCTTGGTTTGGGCGATGTTAAAAATGGAACTAAGTTTGCAGAAGTTGATGAGAGGTCTCTGCCTTAAGTTTCAGAATCCTTGAAAACTGATCAATCGAATGTTTACATTGACCATGGATATGATAGTAGCTAAGCTTATCCTGAAGCGTTACACTAGAGAGGTCATGTGTCACGTTAGAAGAGGAATAAGAATAAATCCTACGTGCAAGGGACTGTTTTGACTTGTGCTCGTGACTCTTATGGCGAAAACAAAAAGCACTTGAGTGACCTGACTTGTTACAATAGGTACATGTAAGTACAGGTGGTGTAAATGTAGACGAAGGAGTGATATGAGTAGGTTCTAATGACTGAGGGGGTGGAGGAGGAGAACTAGGAACATCGGCATGTTGTTGCTCATTGTTAATACACAAAGAACCATATGGCATTTCCTTTAGTTTACTTGAAAGCTCTGTTGCAAAAGACAATAGGGACACATACGTCTTATAGCTGAGAGAAGATGCTGCTCTCCTCTCAAAAGGCACCAGTAATAGTATATAAAAAAGAAATTTCAAAATAAGGTGGAACCTATCCAAAGTGATAGCATTTTTATCTACCCAATCTGAATGAAATAATGACTCTAAGGCATCAAAAGCAACCTTGCTGGCCTGGGCCTCAGCACGCATATAGTTAAGAGTGCCCAATTGGGACGTAGGGACATAAGATAACTGAAAACACAATTGAAAATTATCACCTACAGGGGCATCAGAGAAAAAAAGAGGAAATTATCTCTGAAAGTATCATATTTATATTTTAATGTTTTGGGGTTAAAACATGAGGCTGCCATCGTTTCAGCTGCCAATGAGTTAGGTACAAGTTGAGATCTCACGAATGAGATTTTTTTCAGATCTATTACTGACGTTAGTGTTGACTATGCTGTCTTCGTATTGTTGTATAAATGCAGCAGCCGTATAATGGGGATCCTGAGCTGAGAATTTAACTATGGAAGGATCCTGATGTAAAAGAGTAAATGTATTAGCCATCGTCTGAGATGGAGTTTGGGGACTAAGAAATTATGGCAGCTTACTTTTAGTAGACATCATTAAATGATATAATATCTGAAAATCACTTTTAATTAACAATAACGCAAAAATAATAAGAAATTCTTAATACATACATTAATTACTACGACAGCTTACAAAACACATGCCCCACGAAGAAAAGAAACATAGGCTAGCGATCCTAGTCTTACCTAGAAAAATATAAACAATAACACTAATTCTCTATAAAAGAATAACCAAGGAGAACGGCACCGCAAGGGGTGATTATACACTAGCAAGATGAAAGCAAAATGGCCGAGAAAAGACGTAAACAAATATGGCCGCCGTATGACATAGGCAACAAAACTAATTGGCTCGAGAATTGTTTTCGAATATAAATACAAAAAAAAGAGAGAATTTACACTATGACAGAGTTTACATGCAATTAACAGTCCAACATAATCAATCTCTTCAAGAGGGAGCGTATTGAAGGGTGGCTAGGGCGTCGGCAATCCTTCACACGATCTAGGCTGGTCCAGTAATCATTCCACATCCAGGCATCAGATTGAAGCTGACACACGAAAAAAAAAAAAAAAAGAAGAAAAAAAAAATAGGCGAATATTCTATTAACACAGATGACGAAAATATAACCAAAAGTCCAAACAGGAGACACTATGCTATAGATCACATGGGACTAAAAAAAAAAAAAAAAAAAAAAAAAAAAAAAAAAAAAAAAAAAAAAAAAAAAAAAAAAAAAAAAAAAAAAAAAAAAAAAAAAAAAAAAAAAAACTGAGGAATAGCTTACAAATATTTTCAAAAGTCACTGTAACAAATTAATGACTGTAAAAATAAAAAACAAACGTATACATAATATGCTGGCCAGCCAAAGGTCACTAAAGTTCGTGTCACTCGAGAATCATTATATATATATATATATATATATATATATATATATATATATATATATATACATACACACACACACACACACACACACACACACACACACACACACACACACACACACACACACACACACACACACACACACACACACACATATATATATATATATATATATATATATATATATATATATATATATATATTATAGCAAGGGATACTAACTTTACCGCCGCCACCACATGTAGCAGGGTGGCTAGTTAAAAGTATATTAACAATGTAAATTAGTGTATAAAATCACAGTTCGATAAAGTACTACAATAGACAAACGCGTACATATATTTCGGAGGTTGATTTACAAGTACCCCACTCCGTGTGTTTTGGCGCCAAACATACAGGAGCTCGCTTGGTTCTCCCTACAGATTCGTGTACAAAGTTACACTCTTTACAATAAATATATAATACAATCAGTAATGAAATTAATGTCCAACGAAACATATGACAATTAAATAATGGGGGAAAATATGCAATTCCTAATTGAGCAATAGTTAAGTGTAATATATAACATAATTGCACGATGCTACAAAGTACCATACCATCACAACCAAGAAATAACTCTGTATCATGTATTTTAGAATGCAAAATAATAGACGACAAATATTTTCATCAAAAAGTCCCCAAAAAATAACTTTTGAGATAAGCTATTTGTTTTAATCATGGTTTTTGTGAAAATAAATAACATTACGAGAGAAAAATAAAAGTAAATTTGTACCTAGGCGTGGTGGTTACACTTTAAGTGGTACATGGTCACTTTTGCCTATGGGGTAGGGCCAATATTACCTGGTACTTTCGTTAATAGCAAGTCCAGTACTGTTGCATTGCCATCTCCTCTCACTCGAGTCACATTGGGTTGTTATGTTTTCCACTACAATATACAACAGTGTTACCCAAGGAATCTTTGTTAGTACGTGTCCCCATTTCCCCTCCTTTACCTGCTCGCGATTGAAATCTCCTACTGGAACTATTGTGTAATTTTTCTATCTATACTATTTTTTTCAAAAAGGAAAGACGTGTCCAACACCATTTTCTGGTAGTCATTTTCATTCTAAGTCTTGCTAAATTAATTTTGATCTGTTTACATCCTAGTTAACGGTCGTTTACCTCCAACTTGGACGATAGTAGACCATCTGTGTTAGCAAAAACAACTTCCAATTGCCTTGCGCTTCCTCTGCCTTCAAACCTTAGGCTGTGTG
>NC_134819.1:11933645-11943645 GCF_046742065.1 Oratosquilla oratoria
CTGTCCTCTCCCGTCCTTCCTCAACAGACATTACCCTCTTCCCCAAAGCCCCCTTCACCCCATCCATCCACCTCATCCTAGGACGTCCCTTCATGTTCACTCCCTCCACATCTGCCTTCCATACCTCCTTTACAAGTCTTTCTTCACTCATTCTTTCCATGTGTCCAAACCATCCTAATACTCTTTCATCCACCCTATCTCCCAACTCCCTTTCCACCCCTGTTCTTCTCCTCACCTCTTCATTTCTCACTCTATCCAGCCTAGTAACCCACATCATACTTCTCAGACACCTCATCTCAAACACATTCAAACTCCTCTCTTCCTCTCTTATATTCCATGTTTCTTCCCCATACAGTGCTGTTGGCACAATCACTCCTTCATACAGTCTCCTCTTCGCATCCATTCCCAAATGTCTATTCCTCATTTCACTTTTTAATGGTTTAATACAGTGGAAATAGTGAGTGTTGAAGAGAAATAGAAGAAAATGAAAACAGGCCAGTGAAAACCCCTAGTGGTGAAGCAGTGAAATGAAATTTAAACATGAACTCAGAGGCCTCTACTGGCGCAGTAGCGAAACGAAATATAAACATGAAGTTTAAATCCCCGTTAGGTTCGAAAAGATTTTGAGAGAGTGGTGATGAAGGGCCTTTTTCTGGGTTTACTGGGTATGAAAAAAGAAGTTTGAGTAGAATTATAGAAATAGAGAGGGAGATGAAAATTATGAGGTATTCATGGAATCAAGAGATTAAAGATCTAAAGAAAGCGAATCTTGAAATAAATAAGGAAGTGAGTGATTTAAAGAAAGCAAATACTGAAATAGATGAAGAGGTAAGTGCCTTAAAAAGAGAACTGGTTGAGGTAAAATATGAAAATGAGAGGTTGAAAAATAGTATCACTAATAGTGCGACCATAAAAAAGAGAGAAAAAAATAAAATAAAATAAAAGCAATGACCGAGAAAACTGGAAATATAGGAGAGGAAGATTTACGGCAACTCAGGAAAGAGTGGAAAAATATAAAGAAAAAATAAGATAGTTTTTAAGGAAATTGTTCACTAACAAATGCAGGAGAATGCTAAAGATATAGTCATTCAGGTAAGAGATACAGTGAATAAAAAGAAGTGTATAATAGTATATGATCTAAAGGAAAAACACAACCTAGCTAGGTCCTTGAGAGACAAAGAGAACGAATTGGCAAGAAAAGGTCTGAAAGTAGTACAAGACGAAGAATAAGAGATACATACAGTACATACATACATACATACATACATACATACATACATACATACATACATACATACATACATACATACATACATACATACATATACCAAAGGCTTTTTCCCCCTACATGGGGGGTAGCCAAAAATAAAATGTCATAGAAACCACTCCCACCCATTCCATTTCCTATATATTCCACTCCCCTCCACCCTCCTTCCTCCCTCTTATCTTGCCACCTCCTGGATGACGGGTCATCCCTGCATCCTGTCCACTGCCCTGGGTCAGAAGCAGTGTCGCAAGACACAGCACATCCACAGCAAGGCCGCTTCATAAATTCGGCAACCCCCCCTCTCCGTCCCCTCATGCAGAAAAGGAGAAGACGGGGAGAAATCCCTTCGGGCTGCGTCAAATTTTTTTCTCATACATACTTCCTCACCCCCCATGGAATGGGAAACTATGCAGAAGGAGGAAATCGACCCCTAAATATCAAATTAAGGCAGCTGAGGAAATACTAACAGAACCAGGAAAGTTAGCAAAAAATGAACACTCTAAAGGTGTACGGATAAAAAGAGACATGAATGATGAGGAAAGAGCAAGGGAGAATACAATAAGAAGAGAAGCTAAAGAATAAAAAAAAATAATAATAATAAAAAAATAAATAAATAAAAAAACGTAGACCGAGAAAAAGAAGTTCTATTGGAGTGTTAGACATGAGACTGGGAAAACAGATACTCAAGAAAGAAAGAAAGAAGAAAAAAAACACGACAGGAACAGAAAACGAGATGGAGAGTGCAGAAAATTAAAAGTGGCTTATACTAATATAGACGGATTAATTTCAGGATTAAATGAACTAAATGATTACTTGTCAGAAGAAAAACAGACATAATGGGAATTGTGGAGACAAAATTAAGGGGTCCACCATTACCAAACAGTGTTGGATATGGATTATATAATCATTTGTTTAGAAATAGAGAGGAGAAACAGGGTGGAGGAATCATGTTCTTGCTTAAGAAAGACTTGAATGTGACGAAAGTTACAAATGGAGAGAACGATTAGAGTTGAAGATAGTGACATGGAAAGTAGAAAGTTTGTGGTTATTTACGTGCCCCCAAAAACGGGGTCTTGGAGAGAGATTATTCTAAGATGTTAGAACATACAAGGCTTTCATTAAATGAGATGCTGAAGAATGGAGGAAACTGTATAGAAATCTGTTGGGAATAGATGACAGGGAAAGGTTCTATGGGGAATTGTATTACTTGACATGACTTTAGAACATACAATGACACAATGGGTAAAAGAAAATACCAGATATAGAAATAATGAAGAACTGTCAAGGCTAATTTTATTATTTAGGCCAGAACCTGAATTTGTGGATAAAATTGAATACAAGACACAAATTGGGAAGAGTAACCACATATTACTTGAGTTAGAACTAAAGGAAGAAATATATATAGAGAGAAATGAGAAATACAGAAAAGGAAGACTGATGTATAGTAAAACGGACTTTGAGCAACTTATGATTTTTTTTCCCAAAAACCGAGTTGGGAAACATTCTACAATGAAGAAACTCAAGTGGGAGAAAAATGAATGATTCTGATGGAAATTTATAATGAAAGAGTGGATAAATATGTGCCAAGACAGAAACAGGAAAAGGTGTATATTAAGTGCTGGTTTAACAGAAGGTGCAGCAAGGCGAAAGATAGAAGAGATAAAACTTGGAAAAGATGGAACAAAGAGAAAAACCTAGAAAGTGGCAAATATATATTAATCAAAGGAATATGTAAAAATACGCAGGGAGGAAAAAAGAAACTATGAGAAAGACATAATAGAAAAATGTAAGGACCAACCAAAATTATTCTATAGATATGTGAACGGTAGACTAAAAAACAAGCTGGAAATAGTGAAACTACGTTAAAGGAATATGGAGTACACAGAAGATACAGAAATAGCCGAAGTCATGAGCAAACACTTCAAGTTGGGTTTCATTAGAGAAAATGTACAGCATCGGGATGAAGGGCTAGAAGTGAGAGCCCCCGCCCCCCGCACGAGGGAAATGATTATAACAAGAAAAGAAATAATGGACCAAATAACGAACTTTTATGTCAGGAAATCGCACGGCCCGGATGAAATTACAAACTGGATACTAAAAGAATG
This sequence comes from Oratosquilla oratoria, assembly GCF_046742065.1. Classification (NCBI taxonomy): domain Eukaryota; kingdom Metazoa; phylum Arthropoda; class Malacostraca; order Stomatopoda; family Squillidae; genus Oratosquilla; species Oratosquilla oratoria. Next base: position 11,937,018 of record NC_134819.1, read on the forward strand.
TAAAGAACTATCAGACAAAATATATAATGTAATAAGCTGCTTATTCAAAGAAGGAAAATACCAGAAGACTGTAAAAATGCAGATATCGTATCAATATATAAAAGAGGAAACAAGGAAGACCCAACAAATTGCAGACCGGTTTCCTTTACAAGCACGGTAGCCAAAATTTGCGAAAAAGTTATCAAAAATAGATGGATAAAACATCTGGAGCAGAATGATATACTAAAGCAGAGACAATTCGGATTTAAACAGGGAAGCTCATGTGCCACAAATATGATCTGTTTCTATTCAAGACTATTAGATATAGTACAGGAAAGGGACGGATGGGCTGATTGTGCTTTCCTAGATCTACAAAAAGCTTTTGATAAAGTCCCTCAAAAAAAAAAAAAAAAAAGGAAACCATAAGAGGGATACAAGGTAAACTAATAAAATGGATTGAGGATTTCTTGCATGAAAGGAAAATGAGAGTAGTGCTCAGAGATAAGAGTTCTACTTGGGAAGAGGTGGTTAGTGGAGTTCCACAGAGATCAGTATTGGCTCCAATAATGTTTGCTATTTATGTGAATGACATGGATGTAGGTGTGGAATGTCACATGAGTTTCTTTGCAGATGACGCAAAACTGTTGAAGAAAGTGAGCACTGAAATGGATTGTGAGTCGCTGCAGAGAGATCTGAACAGGGTTTAGGGATGGAGTCAGAAGTGGGAAGTGGACTTCAGCATAAAGAAATGTAACATAATTGAATTTGGAAAAAATAAAACATGGATATCAGGAAAATATAAAATTGGTGGAAAGGAAGTAAAGAAAGTGGGATCTGAAAAAGACCTGTTAGTAATCATCACAAAGGACATGTCCCCTGATAAGCAGATAAACAAATTGTTTGAGAAACCTACAACTTGCTAAGATCAATAAAGGTGGCTTTTACTTACTTGGACGAAAAAATAGTGAAGAAAATACTAGTCACACTGATTAGACTAAGACTTGCGTACGTAGAGACACTATGGTCACCCACTACCAAAAAGAATATAAGGAAAATTGAGAGAATCCAGAGAACAACTACGAAGATGGCCCCAACACTATCAAAACTGTCATATGAAGAGAGATTGTCAAAACTGGAATTACCAACTATGGAACAAAGAAAAGAAAGAGCAAACTTGTTGACTATCTATATAATCATGAGAGGTATGGAAGTCCTTGATAGAGAAGACTTAATAAATTGGGATAAGAGAAATACAAAGGGAAATGGAAGGAAGCTCAAAAAGGACAGTTATATAATAGACCTGAAAAAGAACAGTTTTCCCACCAGAGTCGTGGATGTATGGAACAAACTGGAAGAAAAGATAGTATGTGCAAAAACCATACACGAATTTAAGAGTAATTTAGACACTGCGAGATAGAGACGTAAAATACAACCAGGTAAATACAACACACACACACACACACACACACACACACACACACACACACACACACACACACACACACACACACACACACACACACACACACACACACACACACACACACACACACACACACACACACACACACACACACACACACACACACACACACACACACACAATTCATGGCGCAATTGGTAGAGATCCCGGCTGCCACTACGGAGGTCCGGGATCAAATCCCGCCGAGGGCTGAAATAGTTTCAGTACCGCTGGGCTGGGAGTTGGGTGTGTGTGTGCGTGTAAGGTCATAGCATTACTCATAGATCGGTCATATACGAGCTCTGAGCTCTCTTCCGGGAAATAGCTGTCGATCACGAGTCCAACACGTGATCCAAAAGGCTATGGTAAATAACACACACACACACACACACACACACACACACACACACACACACACACACACACACACACACACACACACACACACACACACACACACACACACACACGCACGCACACCTAAATGGGGGTTGCTTTCTGCTGGCAATAAAAATGCTTTAGTTCATGCCTTGGGCGTTTAAGTGATAATCTATCATTTATTCCTCGGACCGCCAGGTTATTCCATTCCCATGTGTGGCACTTTTTCGGTAAGAAGAGGGGCTCGTTACATCCTGCCTTGATTAATCCCTTCCTTATCAAGTGTCAGTCTCTCTCTAATTCATATCGGTGGTACCTTCATCACAGTAAAAAGGGGAATGAACTGTCCATAGGAGTCATAGTATGACAAGTGGCAAGCACTTAGGCATACTTATGCTAAGGGTGCCCGTTATCTAATGGATGACCATTTCGGCTTGGTAATTAATTGCTTCATGATTTATTTCTTATTTATTAATTTGTTTATTCACTTATCCATTCCTTCATTTACTTTTTATTTATTTATCTATTTATCAGTTTATTCACTTATTTATTTATCTACCTATTTATTCATTGATTAATTTATTTATTTATATATTCATTTACTAATTTAGTTAAATATTTATTTATTTGTTTATTTACTCATTTATCTGTTGCTTATTCACCTATTCATTATTTAATTTAGCAAATGGCCTGAAAAACACTTTAAGTACCGTGAGAAAAGACTCAACTTCAAGATTTGGTGTACAATACAACACGGTCACACAGATAAAAATGTCCATCTAAGGTAGGATGGATAGAAAAGTCACAGGAGAAGTTACAGGAAAAATGACAGAAAAATATCATGTTTTGGCTAGGAAAGGCAAGATTATATTAAGTTAGATTAGGTTATTTAGGTTAAGTTATATTAGGTCAGATGAGGGTAGGGTTAGGTTAGCTAACTACTTTTCTTCTGGCGCTTTTTCTTCTTTCTTCTTCTTTTTCGTCTTTTGTTGTTGTTGTTGTTGTTGTTGTTGTTGTTGTTGTTGTTGTTGTTGTTGTTGTTGTTGTTGTTGTTGTTGTTGTTGTTTCTTCTTCTTCTTCTTCTTCTTCTTCTTCTTCTTCTTCTTCTTCTTCTTCTTCTTCTTCTTTTTCTTCTTCTCCTTCTTCTTTTACTTCTTCTTTTTCTTCTTCTTCTCCTTCTTCTTTTACTTCTCCTTCTTCTTCTTCTTCTTCTTCTTCTTCTTCTTCTTCTTCTTCTTCTTCTTCTTCTTCTTCTTCTTCTTCTTCTTCTTCTTCTTCTTCTTCTTCTTCCTTTTCTTCTTCTTCCTTTCTTTTTATGAATGACCGTTAGTCGGACCGGGTCTGAGGATGAGTCATCCATACAAGTCGTCAAGGCTTGACAAAGTTGGCGAAACGCAGGGAATATGATGTGACGACGCACCTACAAGTTACCACATGTCCGACATCAATGACCACTGTCTGCAACGGTGCCCCAAATAATCAAAACATAGGAGAGGCAAACATGGCAGTGTCTTTACAAAGAGCACGTAGCAAAAAGTTTTAAAGATAGTGGGAAGTTAAGTGAACAAGAATACAAAAATGAATAGGTGATTATATATAGACAGATAAATCGATAAACATAAATAGATAAATAAATAAAGAGATAAACAAAGAGATATATAGTAAGTAAATGAATGAATAAATAAATGAAAAATAGATATACAAATAGATGAAAATAACATGAACATATATCGTAAATAGATAAATGAATATAGGAATGAATAAGTGAATAAATAACTAAATATATCAATAAACAGGTAAGAAAACAAAAATAGATGAATGAATAAACATTTAAATATACAAATATAAATGAGTGAACAAAGTGATCAAGAAATCAAAATGCCTAAAGAAATACGACTTGACACAAACACTTGTTGTTTCTTTGGTTTCGGTCAGCACTGGACTCGATGCTCTCTCTCACCCACTCACTTCTCTTTCTACCTTCCCCCTTCCCTCCCCAACCACCCTCCCTCTTTCTAACGTGGCCTCCCTCGCCTTATTCCTCCCTCATTGCAGCTCCCATATCTAATTAATAATGTTTTTTTAATATATTTTACCAACGCTTCTCTGCCTGGTGAATAATCACGATTTTCCCAACTGTAGTAACAATGGGTACCTAATTCTTTCTTGAAAATTTACCTTAGCCTAATACATTCCAACCTACCCTTATCAAATAATCGATGATTATGATCGATGTATCTCAATACTGGTCAGTAACTCGAGCATATTAATATTCTCATCCGATTCTTCGTGAAATTTTACTGTACACAGATATATATGAATATCACCAAACCTAACTTAACCTATCCCAATTTAACTGAATTCACTTAAGACCCCGTCACACTATCATGATTCTCGTCAAATATTGTGAATTTGAAAAGCTGCAGGACAACTTCGGCTACAGTATTCTAGACTTCACTAAGGACAAAGCAACAATGTGTCTAATATTCCTATTTTAGTTTTAACTTTTCTTAGTTCGTCACTCAGCTTCCCAAGATATGGCACAAAGGGGATTCGAAAAAGAAAATGTAAACGAAGTCGTTTTTACTCAAACGAGCTCAATTGAGTCGTGATAGTATGACCGGGGCTCACATTTCAATATGATTAAAAACAGCTTAGCCTATCATCACTTTAAACTTGTCCATCTTCCTGCATAAAGGTAGCCATCCTTACTACACTTGGGAAATCCGCGCGTTTGCTCTGACTATATCCCCAGGAAGCCACGACTGTATGGTAATTCTGGTCTTGTCCTGTGTCCCACAGGGCGACAGTGGGGGCCCTCTCGTAGTGGAGATATCTGTCAATCACTTCGTCCTCGTTGCCCTCGTGAGCTTTGGTCGTGGTTGTGCACAAGCCGATTCCCCTGGGGTCTACACGAACGTCATCCAGTACCGTGAATGGATCCAAGATGTGGCCGGCAGCACCCAGTGCTGAGAACGGTCTCATCATCGTAGACTGTTACCTGTTACAGTACTTGTTACCTGTGTCTAGGTAACATTGACCATTGAAACTACACCGACAATTTCATTTAATCTCTTTGCTAGGTTGACGAACCTTTTGACTTCTGTTCTCTCTAACACGGAATAATTTTTTAGTCAGCTATTGGGCGCACTTGTGTTTATGTCTTTTGTGTGTGTGTGTGTGTGCGTGCGTGCGTGTGTGTTTGTGTGTGCACGCATGCGCGTGTGCGTGCATGTGCGTGCGTATAAAGAAGAACAGAAAAATGATGACAGAGAAGAGACATTACAAATGCAAAATGATGACTCAAGTGAGGATGAGGTCTTCACACAGTGAAGGACGGGGAGAGGAGAGGGAAGAAGAAATAATATCCTCTCATAAATATACGACACATAAGGTGTTCGAACTAGAGTTGTGGCAGATCCTGATGAAGTTTCAATATGAGTATTGAAGGAACATGCAAAGAAACCGATTTTTCACATCGTTAAAAATTTCAGAAATGGCGCACATAACTAACTACCTAAATGTATAAAAATATGATAAATAAGTGAATAGATGAATACATGGAGAGGTGAATAAGTAGAAAATAAGTGAATACATAAATAGATAGATAGGTTAATAGATAATTTAATAAATGAATAAATAAATAGATAGGTATATAAATGAATAAATGCATAAATAAAAACGTAGATAAATAAATGAATAATTAAATGAATTAACAAATAAATGAATAGATAAATAATAATGTAAATGAGTAATAATTAGATAAATAAATATGTAAACAAATAAGATAGTAAATAAACAAATAAGATAAAAAAAAATCCCAACACAGTGGAAGCTCACAAAGTCGCCTACTTTTCTTGCGAGAAGAGAAACAGAGGAAATTCACAAAATGAAAAACAGGATGTAAAAAAAAAAAAAAAAAACAAGTCCGAAAGTCATAGACAGAGACAAAAATGTATCAGAGGGCTGAAAATCACAGAGCACGCGAATAAATCAATTCATATCTCTACTGAATTTGCTGAGGAATGGAAAGCCTGCGAGCTCTCTTTGTAAATCCCATTTTCGTCCGCAATAAAGATCTGCGTGAAAATGATCTCGAGAATAAAGCCATTGCCATAGGTGTCCTTGTTCATTCTATGCATTTGCAGCTTCGAATGGAAAACAAGTTATGAACAACCGTACATTCTACCTCCAGTGCTGTAAACTATATACTAAATATAATGAAATATATGAATACACAAACATTACTTGAAAATGAATATGTTATGGAACCTCCTCAAAAATATATACCTCTAAACAACCAATCGCCCATTCTACCTCCATTTATAGCGACATTTCTTATACTAAGTATAGTGAAAAAATAAATAAAGACAAGCATCAGTTAAAGTGGTATTTATTGCAGAAGCTTTTTAAAAGTAGCTCCCTCTATTGTCCTGTTCAGACAAGTGAAGTATCAATATTATATTTTTACATAATTTTTGTAGGTATTTCTCACGAGGGTAAGTCGGTATCATGTAAATCTGCCACGATATGGTGTTCAAGGATGTACAAATACTTTTCTCTTTTGGGAATCTCTGCCTAAAGTTTGGAAGTCTCGTCCGAATATTTGGAACGAAATTGTTTTTTGAAAATAAGCCAGAATATGAAAAAGTACTTCTGGGATCCAATTTCTTTCTTTTTTCTGTCAATTTTTGAAACACTTCGTTCCACATGTTCGAGATTTTCTATTTTTGGAAATTCACTTTTTCCTTGAAAACAAAAACGTCCAGAACTCTTCTTATCCTTCCTTTGGATACTGTTACATAACAC
>NC_134819.1:11948645-11958645 GCF_046742065.1 Oratosquilla oratoria
AGGTAGTTGTTCTACCAGAACCATCTAACCCGGTGCTACCTGTCACATGATCGGGTTGTTGGTGACTGAATCAGTTCATTCAATGGTCACACGCCAGTAAGGAGAGTGTGTTGGACTTTCAAATGGAGGAAAAATGAGGCCACTGAAAAGTTAGATGAACTACTAGAGTAGCTGTAGGCACATCTAATCGACTACAGCACACCAATACAGCGGCTACTCCTGTTGATGACCGCATGATATTGGTGAAGTTGAACCACACCTTAGGCTGCATCTCTCTTTTTGCAGTACACTCCTACAGAGGCGTTGAAAAGATGTTTTATGCCAAGCTTGACTCTAAGTAAACCACTGTCCACCATGGGGCATACTTGTTGTTTAGGGCGATTTCAATGTGGTTACTGGTACCAACAGAGGTGAATATCGAGTATGCATTGCCACCACCCCCCATGAATCTGGAACCAGTAACATTAATAACTCCCTCCTGAGTTTTTTAGTCCAAAATTTTGGGGACTGCCGGTCTCCGGTTCTAGAGACGAGAGCCATATCGATGGATTTAGTGTAACAAAGCCGGAGGAGTGGCCAAGGAAATAAATCACATACTTGTTAGTACTCGTTAGAAGATCCTGTAGAACTGCAAGGTTTATCGGAGTACTGAATTCTTAGGGACATTTGGACTGCGTATCAAATCTGGAAGAATCCCGAGATGTAACCCACTGGGTTTTATTTGGAGAAAGCTAGGGATGGTGTGTGTGCCCAGGAGTATGCGATAGTAATCTCTAACCGGTTTGAAGTACTTAGCACTATTGAGGAGCCTGAAAAACTATGGGGCACCTTTAAATGTGAAACTGAAAGCTGTCAAGGAGTGCCTTGGAGCACGTCCAAGGTCGTGGAGTGATGTGGCGTTGCGGGAGACACTGGAGAGTATAGAGTTAGGATGTGCTGCCAGAATGGCTGGTGGACCTGAACCAATATAGGACTCAGAAACGAAGGACTAGAGGTCTCATAAAGATGAATGAGGAGAAGTACGTCAGGGAAATCGCTGAGGAAGTCAAACTCCGAAGAAACTCCTCTCCAAATCTGTGACCCACGAGATCACAGTCCGAACAGCTGAAGGCCAGCTAGCGCCAGGCGTGGAGGGGCATAGCCCCTTTGCCGAGTGCTTTGAGCAGTTGCTCACGAATGACCCTCCAAACGGACAGCTTCCCCGCGATGGTGTTTGGGTGGCGGTTGCCAGTTCACCGATAGATGAAACTCCACTCTCTTTGATGGAGGTCTAAGATACTGTAATTTAAAGGGTGGAAAAGCGGCTGGCATTTACAACATCAGTGCAGAGTTGCTGAAAAACGAAGGCGAGGCCATGATTCTCGGATTGCATACGGTAATGTCTGCTGTCTAGCAGTCCGGTACTATTCCCTCTGACTGGAAAAAAGTTTCACAATCTGGAAGGGAAAAAGGACCGGCAGGACCGCAATAACGATCGTGGTACTACACTGCTCAGTTTACCAAGTAAGGTGCTTGCCCCTCTGTTGCTGACACAAGTTCGTTCTTAATTGCTAAAGTATCAGAAGCCTGGGCTGTCTGGATTCACGCCAGGTAAGTCAACATCTGATCGGATCCTAGCACTTTGTATTCTTGTGGAGCGCCGGCGTGTGTTTCAACAGGGGTTCTTGCAGCTTATGTTGATCTCAAAATCATGGATTATTGTTGGAATAACTTTGTATCAAATCAGAAACTATTCCTTGAGACTCAGTCTAGTCCTGTTACCATAATAACTCGTGAACGTCATCTCCGGCTATACTGGCATGTGACACGTTTCTTTTTTGTTGATCCCATCCACAGATTTGTCTTCACAAGAGACGACAATCAATGGAGGAGACAAAAGAGACGCCCATAGAACTCGTGGCTGGAAGGACAAGTTGATCGAACCCTGGCGAGAGTTGTTCGGAGTGGGGAGGGAGGAAAGGTGTCTGGATGGGAGCTTGCTACTCGGACAGACCGTGGTGACTGGCGCCGGCGTGAACTAGTTTTATCCACATCTGTGCGCCCCAAAGAGTCCGTTCAGGGTGTGACATACGTCGTGTCAAATCAATCTTAATACATGCCACTCTTTTTTATTTCCTCCATCTATGTATTATTTGAAATATATATATATTTATATTCTGTATATAGTAAAGGAAGCTGTATAGTACGATAAGTATCGTTTCTCAGGATTATAACAACAATTACCTGTCTCACCTGTGACACCTCCTCGGCGTGGCAACACGAGGAAAAAGCGCTGTTGCCACATGTCATAGAATGAATTCAAATTATTGTTATGATCCTAGAAAGTGATACTCATTCTACTATACAGCTTCTTTTACTATATACAGAATAAAAAAAAAACGCAAATAGCACATAGATGGGAAATAAGAGAGAGAAGGGCATGTACTAAGGTTCATTTGGCAGTATGGATTGTAGTAAATCACGACGTGTGCCACACCTTGGGGCGCACGAACGTCATTTTCTTTTGTTTATCACTAGCTAGTAAAGTAGTTTGTATATTTTGTCTCATAAAAAGCATAATTAATGAATTAAAGACAGAAAGTCCTACTTCCTGAACTTGTAATAACTAGGTATTCATTCTGATTTATGTATTTTTCTTGTTTTTGCAGGCCACTGTGACGTCATATGTGATCATAAACGCGTCTTCCAAAATTTCTCTGTGTCTCCTTTCAATGATATTCTATTTTCCCTCCCCACCTTCCCCTTTTAGCCGCATAAACTCTCATCCACATTCTTTCTTTAATGTACTTACTCTATTTCAAGAGTCAAGGACAACAATAATTTTGGAATGGGGAATGGTAGCACTATGATTTTTTTTTTTTTTTTTTGTGCACACGACAATATGGATTTGTAGTGAGTCATGTCGCAAGATCAGATTTGCACTTTGAACTAAATGCACATTTTCTGTCGTCTCGTTTGGCTGATATGTTCTCTGTATTCCTAATCTGCAGATTGTTAATTGTTCCTTTGGACATTTCTGAATGTTTACATTCCATGTTTGCATTAGTTTGATATCCAGTGCACACATAATGATTATAAAATAGTTTCAGTCTTTATGAACCAACTAATCAAAACTTGTTTTTATTTTTTGTACTTGCCCGGCCATGACTGTCTGCACTTCAGCGCCTACACTCCCATTCTGTAGTAAGTATTTTGAGTTTGTTGATTTTTTTTAAAGTTTTTAAAGATATTGAGATATTGGTGTGAGCATGTTTATTTACAGAGTTGGGTACGATTCGAAAAAATTGAAGTCCGATTTGCGATTACCGAACAAAGACGGCGTCGACCTGGATTAATCGCAAAATGCTTTAAGTTTTCGGCAGTCCGATTTGATTATCTGATTCGCGAACCCGATTAATCTTGTAGTCGGAACATCGGACATCCGAATCGGACCGCTCACCTCTGTTTATTTACAACATGAACTGCCTAACATTGTCCTTTTTCAACGGGTCTGAGAAAAACACGACTCACTGTTATGGCAACAGTTCCATCTGATTGGCTAGAAATGTTCCCCTACAAAAAAAAAATTCATCTTTTTTGATATTATGGATATCATTATTTCTAAATACATGTCTTAATTTTGTTATCTCCTCTGCATGCAGGCAATTTTTCTTGCTCCCCTCCTTGCTGAATTTCTTTCACGGGAAATTAATCTTGTTTTCCAAGAGGATATTCATATAATAAAGATAATATCCTGTCTTCTAGAGGCAGTAGATCTGTCACTAGCACATGCGCTCAAAAATGTAAACAAAATATAGATAAAGTCTATTCACGTGTAAGGAGACGGTGTTTTTGCGTTCTCGGACGACATTTTCAGCAAATGTGAACAGCTATAGTATGAATAAATTTTAAATATCTCCACAGACAAAGTGTGTATCTAAAAGATTGCTCTGTTTGAAAGATGATTCGAAAGCATTTTGTATACACTGGATAACAAACTGATTATTTGATCAATATTAAGGTTTTTCTAATCTTCCTTTGAAGTAAAATACTATAATATGTCATCAAGATTAGGGAACGCTTTCTTTACATATTGAGTATATAATGAGATTAATCTACAAAGAACTTCTTATCCTACGTCTTTGAGAAGATCTATCGATATGCCATTTTCACTGTTGTTTTTCCTCATTTCATACCTCTAAAGTGAACGTTATTTATTTACTTTATCGAGTGACTATCTAATTGAAGGTGTAACTAAAGTAAGAAGATTATCGACACTACATCAACCCTTCATTCCAGCACAAAGCAACTGTGGTGTAACGACGGTCAGCCGGATCGTCGGTGGATTCGAAGCTAAAATCAACAGATTCCCGTGGCTTGTGTTAATATACATATACTACGCAAATGCAGATACCTCCCTCCCTTCAGACACGAAGTGCGGGGGTGCCATCATTTCACCCGATTATATCTTATTTGCGGCTCACTGTGTTCTCAGGTAAGCGAAGAAGATCTGACCTCCTCAGTTCTCAATTTTCCCCTGACCAAATCCATTATATGGAGGTAAAGGCCTTTGGTATACAGTGTTATGCCTTCCGCAAGGATATAAGGAAATATGTCTAGGAGGGGTTCGTACTTAGTGGCCTTGATGTGGGTAAGGCAAATCCAAACGGAAGTTAACATAAATAACTAATTTAATGTATAACAAAAAGCCAACAAAACAAATATAAGAACTTTACAACAACAAAATTAATCAATTGACAATTAATTCCTCCACCGAAAACCAAGTCATGAGAATATAGATTACGTGGTGACGCCACGGTACTAGAGCAAATGCAATATGGGAGAGATAAAGTTACGCGCCGCTCAGCCAAAGGAAAGTGCGCTCGGTAGGAGCCGGCAGATGCATTATATATACAGTTGGCGAGGACGGGAGGAAGGCGAAGGATGAGCCGGACAGAACTAGTTCACGTCCGTCGGCCTAGAGAGAGTAGATCCCATAAAATATACAAGCAGTTTTTACCGTACATACGTAATTACCTAACAAGTACAGGATAACACAGATACAGATATTTTTAGATACATGGAGGATGGTGGGCCATCACAACGTATACAAGCAATTTACAGTACATACATAATTATCTTACAATTAAAGATTGACATACAGATACAGACATTTTATATACATGGAGGATGGTGGGCCATCACCCCCCACCCCCTAGAACTCATCAACTCAGGAGAACAGACGAGTTGGGAGTTCTAATCAGGACGGCTAAGGGCATCAGCAAGGAGGTTTTCAGAACCCTTGATAAATTTTATATCGAGGAGGTATTGTTGGAGGAACAAGGACCAACGTAATAGCCTCCTATTATTGTTCTTGTTCCGTTCAAGGAATATTAACGGATTGTGGTCCGTGAATATCCGTAAGGGGGTCGAGCTGGGTGTTACGTAGCATTCGAACTTCCGCAGGGCAGAGATGATAGACAGTAGCTCCTTCTCGGTGGTCGAATACTGCTTTTGGTGTTTATCTAGTTGAGCCGAGTGGTACGCGACAGGATGCAATATCCCATCATGTTCTTGGAGTAGAACAGCTCCGACGGCTTGATCACTTGCGTCTGTCTGGAGAACGAAGGGGACGTCAAAGTTAGGTGAACGTAGAACTGGCTCCTGTGTGAGGAAGGTTTTTAGGAGCAGGAAAGAGTTCTGACATTCCGGAGTCCAGGAGTAAGGTATGGAGCAGCTTGTCATCCTGGTGAGGGGTAAGGATACCTCTGAGAAGTTTGGGCAGAACTTCCTATAGAATCCGGCCATACCCAGAAAGCGCCTAAGTGCTTTCCGAGTAGCGGGAGCCGGGTAGTCGAGAATGGCCGAGATGTTGGCTCGTTTCGGCCGGACGACGCCTTGTCCCACCTCGTGTCCCAAGTACGTCACTGTAGCTTGGGCGAAGACGGTTTTGGAAAGCTGGACGGTGAGGTTGGCTTCTTCCATTCGGGACATTACGACATCTAGTAGGTGTACATGGTTCTGCCAATTAGGAAAATATATTATTATATCATCTAAATATACATCTACCCCATCAATGTCCTGTAATAGGCTACTCATGGTACGTTGAAACGTAGCCGGACTATTACGTAACCCAAACGGCATGACGGTGTATTCATAGAGTCCAAAGGGAGTGATGAATGCAGAGATGGGACGAGCTTGTGGAGCTAAAGGAATTTGGTAATAACCTTTAGTGAGGTCAATTTTAGTAATAAACTTGGACTGTCCCACCTTATCAATTAAGTCGTCGACGCGGGGAAGAGGATAAGCGTCAGGGATGGTAACTGCATTCACTCGGCGGTAGTCCGTGCACAGTCGAGTTTGTCCGTTTTCTTTAGGGACCAGAACGCACGGAGCGGCCCATGGGCAACCACTGGGAACTGCCAAACCGTGCTGCACTAGATAGTCGACCTCTTTCTTCATGATCAGCTTCTTCTGGGGATGCAGTCGGTACGGGTGCTGGTGGCTAGGAGAAGTTCCTGGATACAGTTGAATCTCATGGGACGTCAGGTTACAACGGCCAGGATTATCTCGGAACAAGGATCTGTGACTAGAAATAATTTCAGAAATCTCCTTGGCTTGATCAGGATTCAAGTGGTTAAGGTATGAAAGTAGGTTGTTCAAGATGTCGCTGTTGTTGCCGACTGTGGGAGGATCGAAATGTGGCAACTTCGGTTCGTGGACTCGTGGACGGTCGGTTGACATAGGTATTTTACTGGGACCATGATTTAGCGAAAGCAATGGTTTGACTGAACTGTCTAGTGGTATTTTGGCAAGGTATGGCTTAAGCAAATTAACATGAACAAGTTGAGTAGTTTTACGTCTGTCAGGGGTTTCTAGTACGTAATTATATTCTGACATCTTTTTCTGAATTTTATAAGGACCATGGTATTTAGCTTGAAGAGGCTGTCCAGAGATAGGAATGTATGCAAGAACCATATCTCCCTCCTTGAATTCTCTCTTACGAGATTTCTGATCAAAATTAACCTTCATTTTACTTTGTGCATGTTCAAGGTTCTTCAAGGCAAAGGAATGAATTCTGGCTAGGTTATCCTTAAGGGAAACAATATACTGGTTAACAGACTGTAAAGGTGAGGTAGAAGAAGATATGATATGGTCCTTGATTACCTTGAGGGGTCCCCTTACCTTCCTTCCATATAACAATTCAAAGGGAGAAACACCCAGAGCTTCGGATGGTGTTTCACGGAGCGTAAAGAGGAGGAAAGGTAATCCCTCATCCCAGTCACGGTCTTCCTCGTAACAGAATTTACGTAGCATATTCTTTAACGTTTGATGACATCGTTCTAGAACTCCCTGACTGGCGGGGTGGTACGCTGTAGACAGAGACTGTTTAACATTTAATTCCTTGAGGACTTGGGTAAAGAGTTTGCTAGTGAAATTAGAACCTCTATCTGACTGTATTTCCTGAGGAATACCAAAGGAAGTAAACATGTGAGTTAAACACTTAATTACACTCTTAGCAGAAATATTATTTAAAGGAAAAGCTTCAGGGTACCTGGTAGTGGGACAAAGAACTGTTAAAATGTACTGGTTACCCTTCTTGGTTTTAGGCAACGGGCCTACTATGTCAATCACTAGTTTCTGAAAGGGTTCACTAGGTACTTTAATGGGTTGAAGGGGATACGGAGGAATAGACTCGTTTGACTTGCCTACTATTTGGCAAGTGTGGCAACATTTAACGAATCTACTTACCTCTGCTTTCATGCCAGGCCAAAAGAATTCTGATAAGAGTCGTAAATAAGTTTTCTTAATACCTAAGTGTCCTGAGTGTCCAGCATGAGCAATCTCTATTACCTGAGTCCTCAAGTTAACAGGTAGAACAATTTGGTGACATTCTGCCCAGGTATCATCATCAGAAAGGTGACGAGGTTTATACAATCTCATTAGTATTCCTTCGTGCAAATAAAAGGAAGGAGTATGTAGGATATCCTCCTTGGGAATAGCTCTATTAAACAAGGGAGCTAATGAAGGGTCGTTCTGTTGAGCCTCTTTGATGCTCAGCTCGGAGGGTAGTGTAAGCGGGGTGGTTGGGGTGGTTGGGGTGGTTGGAGAGGTAAGAGTTGGTTGGTTAGCTGGCGCTTGGGATCGTGTGATAGCACAGGTTGGAAATAGGTTGGGTTGGGTTTGCTCTATGGTAGAAGTTGGGTTATATGGTAGGGGAGAAATAGAAACAATTAAAGGAGGATGGACTAGTTCTCCTGCTAGATCGTTACCTAGTATAAAATCTGCTTCAGGAACAGGTAGGGTTGCCGTTTCACTTACTCCTACGGAGACAGTATCCTTGATGAGTCCACAGTTCAGGTGCACCTTTGCCAGAGGTACTGAGAAGGGATTGTGGAAGTCCTGCAAGTATACACGTTCTCCTGTATAATTACGTTGGACTCCCGGCAGTGCTGACTGAAGTAGCAGGGACTGTGCTGCTCCTGTGTCCCGTACTATTCGGAGGTTGTGTTCTACGTGGTCTGAACCAAGTGATACTGTTCCCGTTGAACGGAAGGGCTGAAAAGGATCTACAGAATTGGCAGTAGAATGGTTAAAGGAAGCTACAGATTTTATATTCTTTTGAGCTACTTTACATTTTGGGTCTGGGCAATTTGCAATTACATGTCCTGGTTTCTTACAGAAGAAACAAACAGGGAAACGAGGGCTATCAATTTTCCCATCTTTACTACCACTAGTTGGTTTTACATGAGGTTGTTGGTGGTTACTGTCCTTTCCAACATTTTTGTGAATCAATGAGAGGGTATCAGTCAATTTGGCTGCTTTCATAAGGTCAAATTCCTCCTTATCAACAATGTGAATTTTCAAGTAGTGAGGAATTTTACGCACGAATTCCTCTAACGCGATCAAGCTCACTACTTTCTCAAGATTATCGGCTGATGCCGATTTAATCCACTTTCTTAACGCTCGTAGTTTGTCTGACGCGAATTCCATATATGTCTGATGGCTAAGTTTGTTTGAATTTCGAAATGCTTGTCGATAACCTTCGGTGGAAATTTCATAAGCGGAAAGAACTGTCTGACCGTTTCGTAATCAGTGTTATTTTCCAGATTGTTACATACTTGTAACGCTTTTGTGGACAACTTTGGTTTAATTAACCATATCCAATCTGCTTGGGGAATTGCAAAATGTTTACTTACTTCTTCAAATTCTCGAAAAAATAAGGTTGGATTCTCGTCTGAGAAAGAGGGAATAAGTTTGGTGTACTGCAAAAGATCTAACTTACTTGAATTTGAAACCACTTGTTGACTTGATAGTTCGAGTCGTTTTAGTTCGATTTCGTGCTGTCTTTGCTCTTTATCATGCTGTCTTTGCTCTCTTTCATGCTGTCTTTGCTCTCTTTCACGCTGCACTTCGAGTTCCTTAATTTGCAGTTCATGCTTCATCTTCCTTTCAAGTATCTGATACTCTAGAGGGTCTAATTGAATTTCTTTTGTAGGGCTAATGTCTAATTTGGCTGCAACTATTTGTTCTAAGCGTTCAAATTCTCCGTCTTCGTCTTCCGTTTTCTTTGACTGATCTATGTGACTCAATATTAGTTGAACTAATTCAGTTCTACTAATGTTCGCTGGATAAGTTAATTCCCATCTTGTTGCTATTTCTTTCAGACATTCTTTATTTGGGTTCTGAATTATCAGTTCTTCCACCGAGGGGTTCTCAACAAAGTTTTCGATATTCAGTTCTGACATCGCGAAATTTTTACTCGCTAACAGTTGCTACTCAGCAAGGTAGAACGCTTGGTTCGCTTACGTGGTATACCGGACAAGAGATACAAGTAGAATTATAATACTCGACTCCCACGAATATTATAAATCTTTGGGACAATACATAAACCAAAACTACATGCCGTAAGTAGGATAGAATTAACGTTCCCACACGTATCCTAAACGAATCCTACTTCAGTACTCTTACGAAATTTACAGCTGCAAGAGTTTAACGTGGTCATGTGCAATGGCGTATT
>NC_134819.1:11963645-11973645 GCF_046742065.1 Oratosquilla oratoria
TTAATGTTTGCTGGAGAGATGGTAGAGTGTCGGAGGACTGGAGGATTGCCTGTATCTTTACAAGGGAAAAGGGGACGAGTGTGAATGTAGTAGTTTCAGAGGGATTAGCTTGTTAAGTGTAGTTGGGAAGGCTTATGGGAGGATCTTGATTGAGAGGATTAGGAGAGGAACAGAAGGAGTAATTGGTGAGGAACAGTGTGGATTTAGGACAGGTAGAGGTTGTGTAGATCAGATCTTTGTGGTAAGACAAATATGTGAGAAAGCTATAGGAAAGGGGAAGGATGTTTTTTGGGCTTTTATAGATCTGGAAAAGGTTTACGATAGGGTAGACAGAAAGGCACTGTGGGAGGTTATGCAGATATACGGGATAGGAGGAAAGCTTCTGGGAGCTGTCAAGAGTTTTTATGAGAATAGTAGAGCTTGTGTCAGGATTAGAAATGGAGAGAGTGAGTGGTTCGAGGTAAAGGTGGGACTTCGTCAAGGATGCATTATGTCGCCCTGGCTGTTCAACTTATACATGGATGGGGTAGTGCGAGAGGTAAATGCAAGGGTAGTGGGTCAGGAATTGGAGTTGGTTAAAGAAAATGGAGAAAAGTGGGAGGTGAGCCAGCTGTTGTTTGCGGACGACACTGCGCTTGTGGCAGGATTGGAGGAGGGATTGAGGAGGTTAGTGACAGAGTTTGGGAGAGTATGTGATAGAAGAAAGCTGAAGATAAATGTGGGTAAAAGTAAGGTGTACAAGAAGTGAAAGTGGCAGTAGACTGGAAGTGAGCATTAAGGGAGAGCGACTGGAGGAAGTGGATAATTTTAGATACTTGGGTGCAAATGTGGCAGGAAAAGGTGGAGTGAAGGTGGAGGTAGAATGTAGATTGAGAGAAGCGAGTAAATGCCTGGGTGGATTAAAAAGTGTAATGAGGAATAGACATTTGAGAATGGATGCTAAGAGGACACTGTATGAAGGAGTGATTGTGCCAACAGCACTGTATGGGGCAGAAACGTGGAACATAAGAGAGGAAGAGAGGAGTTTGAATGTGTTTGAGATGAGGTGTCTGAGAAGTATGATGGGGGTTACTAGGCTAGATAGAGTGAGAAACGAGGAGGTGAGGAGGAGAACAGGGGTGGAAAGGGAGTTGGGAGATAGGGTTGATGAAAGTGTATTAGGATGGTTTGGACACATGGAAAGAATGAGTGAAGAAAGACTAGTAAAACAGGTATAGAAGGTAGATGTGGAGGGAGTGAACTTGAAGGGACGTCCTAGGATAAGGTGGATGGATGGGGGTGAAGGGGGCTTTGGGGAAGAGGGGAATGTCTGTTGAGGAAGGACGTGAGAGAACAGAAGACAGGGGTGAATGGAGAATGGTTGTATATGGATGATGTTGTGATGTATGAGGTGGAATGGGTGGTGGGATGGGGGGGTGAGGTAGTATGTGTGAGCAAATTTTGACGCAGCCCGAAGGGATTTCTCCCCGTCTTCTCCTTTTAAGCAATGGGGGACGGAGAGGGGGGGGTCGCCGATTTAATGAAGCGGCCTTGCTGTGGATGTGCTGTGTCTTGCGACACTGCTTCTGACCCAGGGCAGTGGACAAGGTGCAGGGATGACCCGTCTTCCATGAGGTGCTAAGATAAGAGGGAGGGTGGAGGGGTGTGGAGTGTATTCAGGGATGGAATGGGTGGGAATGATTTTATGCCTTTTCCTTTTTGGCTACCTTCCTTGTAAGGGGAAAAAAAGCCTTGGTATATGTATGTATATATATATATATATATATATATATATATATATGTGTGTGTGTGTGTGTGTGTGTGTGTGTGTGTGTGTGTGTGTGTGTGTGTGTGTGTGTGTGTGTGTGTGTGTGTGTGTGTGTGTGTGTGCGTGTGTGTGTGTGTGTGTGTGTGTGTGTGCATGTATGTGTGTGCACGTGCGTATGTGTGTGTGTGTGTGTGTGTGTGTGTGTGTGTGTGTGTGTGTGTGCATGTATGTGTGTGTACGTGCGTATGTGTGTGTTTTTGTGTGTGTGTGTGTGAGTGTGTGTGTGTGTGTGTGTGTGTGTGTGTGTGTGTGTGTGTGTGTGTGTGTGTGTGTGTGTGTGTGTGTGTGTGTGTGTGTGTGTGTGTGTGTGTGTGTGTGTGTGTGTGTGTGTGTGTGTGTGTGTGTGTGTGTGTGTGTGTGTGTGTGTGTGTGTGTGCATGTATTCACCTTGTATTCACCTTGGTCTTTGGATCGCGTGTTGGCCTCGTGATCGACAGCTATTTCCCTCCCGGAAGAGAGCTCAGAGCTCGTATGACGGATCTATGGGTAATGCTAATTCCTTACACACACATACACACCCAACTCCCCGCCCACGAGAGTCGGAGTAACGACCCGAAGCACAGCGATACCGAAATAACTTCGACCCTGGGCAGGATTCGAACTAGGTTCTGCTGCACCTCCGCACTGGCAGTCCAGTACTCTATCAACCACGCCACCGAGTCGTGTGTGTATGTGTGTGTGCATGTGTGCGTGTGCGTGTGTGTGTGTGTATGCATGTGTGTGTGTTTGTGTGTGTGTGTGTGTGTGTGTGTGTGCGTGCGCGCGCGCGTGTGTGTGTGTTTGTATGTATGTATGTGTGTGTGTGTGTGTGTGTGTGTGTGTGTGTGTTTGTCTGTGTGTGTGTGTGTGTGTGTGTGTGTGTGTGCGTGTCTTCTGTGTGTGTGTCTGTGTGTGTGCATGTGTGTGTGTGTGAAAATGTGTGTGTGTGTGCATGTGTGTGTGTGTGTGATTCACCTTGGTCTTTGGATCACGTGTTGACTCGTGATCGACAGCTATTTCCCTCCCGGAAGAGAGCTCAGAGCTCGTATGACCGATCTATGGGTAATGCTATGACCTTACACGCACACACACACCCAACTCCTCGCCCACGAGAGTTGGAGTAACGACTCGAAGCGCAGTGATACTGAAATAATTTCAGCCTTGGGCAGGATTCGAACCAGGTACCACCGGCACCTCCGTACTGACAATCGGAAACTCTACCAACCGCGCCACCGATTCGTTCTGTGTGTGTGTATTCACCTCGGATCTGCTGCAGCCTCTTTTCGAGACAGCCAGACACCACCCTACGGCAGTGAGCTCAGAGCTCATTATTAGCAGATCTCTGGGTAGGTCTGAGACCACTCACACTCCACACACCGGGAATGCAAGGTCACAACTCCTTGACTAACGTCCCGTACCTACTCGCTGCTAGGTGAAGAGGGGCTACACGTGAAAGGAGACAAACCCAACTTGTCTCCGCCCGACCGGGGAATCGAACCCCGGTTCTCCGGCTTGTGAGGCCAGTGCCTTACCAATCCGCCACCGGCCGTGTGTGTGCATGTGTGTGTATGTGTGTGTTTGTATGTGTATTCACTTGGTCTTGGTCTTTGGATCACGTGTTGGACTCGTGATCGACAGCTATTTCCCTCCTGGAAGAGAGCTCAGAGCTCGTAGGTCCGATCTATGGGTAATGCTATGACCTTGCACACAGACACACACCCAACTCCCCGCCCACGAGAGTCAGAGTAACGACCCGAAGCGCAGCGGTACCGAAATAATTTCGGCCCTGGGCAGGATTCGAACCATGAGCTGCGGGCCACTATTGTGACAGATCAGTGCTCTACCAACTACGCCACCGAGTCGTGTAAGTGTGTAAGTGTGTGTGTGCATGCGTGTATGTGTGTGAGTGTATGTATGTGTGGATGTGTGTATTTACCTAGTTGTACTATACGGGAAGGGGAGCTTTGTTCGTGGTGACCCGTTTTTGTATCTCGCAAGATCAAGTTTGTTCTTAAATTGTTGTATTGTGTTTGCATACACTATTTCTTCATCCAATTTGTTCCATATATCTCTCACTCTGTGTGGGAAGCTGTTCTTTTTCAGGTCTCTTCTGTAGTTATCCTTTTTGAGTTTCGTTGCATGTCCTCTTGTTTTTCCTCTGTCCCGCTTTAATAGGTCCTCTCTATCAAGGCATTTTTTTTCCTTTCGTAATTCTGTAGATGGTTATTAGGTCCCCTCGTTCTCTTTTTTGTTCCAAGGTTGGCAATTCCAGTTCGACCAGTCTTTGTTCATATGTCAGGTTTGCAAGTGTTGGGACCAACTTTGTCGTTACTCTTTGTATTCTTTCTAATTTTCTTATATTCTTTTTTGTACTGGGTGACCATATCAGAGCTGCAAATTCCAGTTTTGGCCTTATCAGTGTCTGTAATATTTTCTTGATCATTTCCTTATCCAGGTATTCAAAGGCCACCTTTATTGATCTCAACAAATTGTATGTTTCTCCGACTATTTTATTTATATGTTTATCTGGCGACATGTCTTTGTTGATTAGTACTCCTAGGTCCCTCTCAGAATTTACTTTCTTTATTTCTTTTCCATCAATTTTATACTGTCCTGTTATTCTTTTCTTGTTTTTTTTTTCAAATTCAATTATACTGCGCTTTTTGATGTTGAATTCTACCTCCCATCTCTTACTCCACTCTGAGACTTTGTTCAGATCCCTCTGCTATGAGTCACAGTCTATTTCTAAGTTTATTCTCTTTAGTAATTTTGCGTCATCCGCAAAGCAGTTCATGTGACTTTCAATGCCTTCGTCCATGTCATTTACATATATATTAAACATTATCTGAGCTAGTACTGATCCCTCTGGGATGCCACTACTCATTTCTTCCCCTTTTGAATATTTGTCTCTAAGCATCACTCTCATTTTTCTTCCATGTAGGAAGTCCTTCATCCAATTCAATAGTTTTCCATGTATGCCTCCTATTGATTCCAGTTTCTATAGTAATTTGCTGTGTGGTACCTTACCAAATGCCTTTTGTAAGTCCAGGAATGCACAGTCTGCCCAGTATTCCCTTTCTTACAATATATCTATCAATCTTGAATAGAAACAAATTAAATTAGTGGTACGAGTACATGGTCTTCCTTATATGAACCCAAATTGCATCGGGTTCAGTGTATTATTCTCCTCCAGATATTTTGTCCATCTATCATGGTTCTCTCACAAATTTTAACTATTGTACTCGTGTGTGTACAGTATGTGTGCGTGTATGTGTGTGTGCGTGTGTGTGTGTGTGTCTGTGTTTGTGCGTGTGTGTGTGATTCACCACCATCACCACCATGGTCTTGGATCACGTGTTGGACTCGTGATCGACAGTTATTTCCCTCCCGAAAAGGAGCTCAGAGCTCATATATGACCGATCACTGGGTAATGCTGTGACCTCACACGCACACACACCCCAACTCACCGCCCACGAGAGTTGGGGTAACGACTCGCAGCGGAGCGATACTGAAATTATTTCAGTTCTTGGCGGGATTCAAACCCGGACCTCCGTAGTGGCAGCCGGGAACTCTACTAACAGCCATCGAGTCGTGCACGTGTGTGTGTGTGTGTGTGTGTGTGTGTGTGTGTGTGTGTGTGTGTGTGTGTGTGTGTGTGTGTGTGTGTGTGTGTGTGTGTGTGTGTGTGTGTGTGTGTGTGTGTGTGTGTGTGTGTGTGTGTGTGTATGTGTGTGTGTGTGTGTGTGTGTGTGTGTATGTGTGCGCGCGCGCGTGTGTGTGTTTGTGTGTGTGTGTGTATGTGTGTGTGTGTGTGTGTGTGTGTGTGTGTGTGTGTGTGTGTGTGTGTGTGTGTGTGTGTGTGTGTGTGTGTGTGTGTGTGTGTGTGTGTGTGTGTGTGTGTGTGTGTGTGTGTGTGTGTGTGTGTGTGTGTGTGTGTGTGTGTGTATGTGTTTGTGTGTGTGTATGTGTGTGCGTTAATGTGTGTGTGGTTATGTATATGTATGTGTATGTGTGAGTGTGTGTATGTGCTTGTGTGTGTGTGTGTGTGTGTGTGTGTGTGTGTGTGTATGTGTATGCGTGTGCATATGTGTGTGTGTGTGTGTGTATGTGTGTGTGTGTTTGTGTATGTGTGTGTGTGTGTTTGTGTGTGTGCGCGTGAATGTGTGTATGAGTATGTATGTGTATGTATTTACCTATTTGTATCTTAGGGGAAAGGGGAGCTAGGTATGTGGGGTCCCGTCTTTGTATCTCTTCATATCCAGTTTGCTCTTAAATGTATGTATTTTTTTTTTGCACACACTGTTTTTTCAACTAATGTGTTCCATATTAGTACATCTACCACTCTGTGAGGAAAGCCATTTTTTCAGGTTCCTTCTATGCCCTTCATAATTCTACAGATGGTCAACAGGTCACCTCTTGAGTCGGCAACTCCAATTTTAATAGTCTTTCTTCATATGAACATATTGATAGTTATGGAGCCATCCTCGTAGCTGATCTCTGGATTCTCTCAATCTTGTTTATATACATACATACATACATATATATATATATATATATATATATATATATATATATATATATATATATATATATATATATATACTGTATTGGGTGACCACAGTGTTACTTCGTACTCCAATTCAGGCCTGTATTCTTCATGGTCTTTGGATCGCAAGTTGGAGTCGTAATCAACAGCTATTTCCCTCCCGGAAGAGAGCTCAGAGCTCGTATGACCGATCTATGGGTAATGCTGTGACCTTACACGCACACGCACACACACATCCAACTCCCCGCCCACGAGAGTTGGAGTAACTACTCGAAGCGCAGCGATACTGAAATTATTTCAGCCCTGGGCAGGATTCGTACCAGGACCGCCGTAGTGACGGTCGGAGACTAACAACCACGCCATCGAGTCGTGTGTGTGTGTGTGTGTGTGTGTGTTCACTTGGTGTTTGGATCACGTGTTGGACTCGTGATCGACAGCTATTTCCCTCCTGGAAGAGAGCTCAGAGCTCGTAGGTCCGATCTATGGGTAATGCTATGACCTTGCACACAGACACACACCCAACTCCCCGCCCACGAGAGTCAGAGTAACGACCCGAAGCGCAGCGGTACCGAAATAATTTCGGCCCTGGGCAGGATTCGAACCAAGAACTACGGGCCACTATGGTGACAGTTCAGCGCTCTACCAACTGCGCCACCGAGTGTGTGTGTGTGTGTGTGTGTGTGTGTGTGTGTGTGTGTGTGTGTGTGTGTGTGTGTGTGTGTGTGTGTGATTGTATGTGTGTGTTTGTGTGTGTGTGTGTGTGTGTGTGTGTGTGTGTGTGTGTGTGTGTGTGCGAGTGACTGTACTTATTTACCTAGTTTATTTACCTAGTTGTATTTTACGGGAAGGGGAGCTACGTTCGTGATGTCTCACATTTGTATCACGCAGTGTCTAGTTTACTCTTAAATTGGTGAATGGTTTTTGCACACACTATTGTCTCTTCTAGTTTGTTCCAAGTGTCGAAAACTCTGTGTGGAAAACTGTTCTTCAGATCTCTTCTATTACTATCTTTTTTGAGTTTCTTTCCATGTCCCCTTGCATTTTTCTTGTCCTAGTTTAACAAGTTCTCTCTATCGAGTATTTCTGTGCCCTTCATGATTCTATAGATGGTCAGTAGGTCGCCTCTCTCTCTTCTTTGCTCCAGAGTCGATAACTTTAATTTAGCCAGTCTCTCTTCATATGACAAGTTTGAAAGTGCTGGAGCCATTTTTGTGGTTGCTCTCTGGATTCTTTAAATTTTCTTTATATTCTTTTTGGTACTGGGTGACCACAATGTCGCCGCATATTCTAGTCTAGGCCTTATCAATGTGACAAACATCTTTTTAATCATTTCATCGTCCAAATAGGTAAATGCCACTTTTATTGATCTTAGCAAGTTGTAGGATTCTCCGACAATTTTATTTAATTGTTTATCAGAGGACAAGTCGTTTGAGATAATTAATCCCAGATCTTTTTCAGATCCAACTTTTTTTTTACCTCCTTAGTTCTAATTTTATATTGTCTTCATATTCTATTTTTACTTTTTCCGAGCTCCATTATGCTACACTTCTTAATGTTGAAGTCCACTTCCCATTTCTGATTCCACTTCCAAACCTTATTCAGGTCTTCCTGTAGTGATTCGCAATCCGTTTTGGTTTTTACTTTCCTCAACAGTTTAGCGTCGTCTGCTAAGAAGCGTATGTAACGTTCCACATCATCATCCATGTTATTCTCATAAATAACAAACATTATTGAAGCCAATACAGATCTTTGCGGAACTCCACTAATCACCTCCTTCCAACCTGAATATTTTTTTCTGAGTACTACTCTTATCTTTCTATCGTTCAGGAAGTCCTACGTCCAGTTTAGCAGATTGCTTTGTATCCCTCCTATATTTTCCAATAAAAAAAAAAAAAAAAAAAAAAATTGGTACTTTGTCGAAAGCTTTTTGTAAGTCCAAGAAAGCACAATCAGCCCATCCATCCCTTTCTTGTATTATATCTGTCTTGAGTAAAAACAGATTAAATTTGTGGTGTATGATCTTCCCTGTCTGAACCCAAATTGTCCTTGGGTTTATTATAAAATTTTCTTCCAGGTGTTTTACCCATCTATTCTTGAGAATTTTCTCACAAATTTTGGTTATAGTGCTTGGTAGTGAAACCGGTCTATAGATAGTTGGTTCTTCCTTGTTTCTTCACTTATGTATTGGTACAATGTTGGCATTTTTCCAGTCTTTTGGCATTTTTCCTTCTTTGAGTGAGCAAATTATTATGTTATATATTTTGTCCATCAGTTCTTCTTTGCATTCTTATAGAATCCAATTTGCAATTCCGTCCGGGCCATGCGATTTCATAACATCAAAGTTTGTTAAACCTTCCCTTATTTCTTTTTGTGTTATTATTATTTCGCTCATAGGGGGAGATTGCACTTCACTTCCTTTGTCCCAATACTGTCCCTTCTCACTAGTGAAAACCGACTTGGAGTGATTATTCATTACTTCGGCCATATCTAAATATTCTGTGTATTCTGTATTTCATTGGCGTAGTTTCATCATTTCCTGTTTATTTTTAAGTTTACCATTCACATATCTATACAATAGTTTTCTATAATGTCTTTTATAGTTCCTTTTTTCGTCTCTTCACACTTTTACATACTCATTTCTATAGTTTATATTTGCCATTTTCCAGGTTTTTTATCTTTTCTCCATATTTTCCAAGCTCTGTCTCTTCTATCTTTTGCCTCACTGTATCTTCTGTTGAACCAGCACTTAATGTATACTCTCTCTTGTTTCTGTCTTGGTATGTGCCTCTTCACGCCTTCATTATAATTATCCATCAAGATCTCCCATTTCTCTTCCACTTTTGTCTCTTCCATGTAGAATTTTTCCCAATTTGCATCCTGAAAGAATTTCTTTAATTTTCCAAAGTCCGTTTTGTTATACATAAATCTTCCTTTCCTATACTTTTCATTTCTTTCCATATATATTCCTTTAGTTCAGTCTCTATAAGTATATGGTCACTTTTTTCCAAATGATGTCTTGTATTCAATTTTGTCCACAATTTCAGATTCTGTTGTAAATATTAAATCCATTCTCGACGGTTCCTCATTACTTCTGTATCTGGCGTTTTCATTGACCCACTGTGTCATTGTATATTCCATGGTCATGTCTAGTAATACATTACCCCACAAGTCTTCTCCGCCTTTCACTATTATTTCCTCCCAACATTTTTTTTTTTACAGTTAAAGTCTCCCATAATTACCAGGTTACCTTCACCCATTAGTATCTCATTTAATGAATGCCTTGTATCTTCTAGCATTTTCATATGCTCGTTCTCTTTCCAAGAGCTTGTTTTTGAGGGTACATAAATCACCACAAACTTTCTATTTTTCATGTCCTTGTTTTCGACTTTTATCATGATCAGATCTACATTTCTTTTACCCTCCGTAATCTTTGTCACATTAAATTTTTTTTTTTTTTTTTTTTTTTTTTTTTTTTGCCAAGAACATGATTCCTCCTCCCTGTTTCTCGTTTCTACTTTTAATCCAGTAATTGCATAACCCTTGCCCAACATTATTAGGCCCCTTAATTTCGTCCCCACAATTCCCATTATGTCTGTTTTTTCCTCTAACAGGTAATAATTTAGTTCATTCAGTCCTGAAATTAATCCGTCAATGCTAGTATAGGCCAC
>NC_134819.1:11986145-11991145 GCF_046742065.1 Oratosquilla oratoria
GGAGGTGTGGAGGTGGATGTAGAATGTAGAATGAGAGAAGCGAGTAAATACCTTGGAGGATTAAAAAGTGTTATGAGAAATAGACATTTGGGATTGGATGCTAAGAGGAGATTGTATGAATGAGTGATTGTATTAACAGCACTGTACGGGGCAGAAACATGGAACATAAGAGAGGAAGAGAGAAGGAATTTGAAAACTTTGAATGTGTTTGAGATGAAATGCCTGAGAAGTATGATAGGGGTTACTAGGCTAGATAGAGTGAGAAATGAGGAGGTGAGGAGGAGAACAGGGGTGCAAAGGGAGTTGGGAGATAGGGGTGATGAAAGAGTATTGGGATGGTTTGGGCACATGGAAAGAATGAATGAAGAAATATTAGTAAAAGAGGTGCAGAAGGCAGAGGTGGAAGGAGTGAACCTGAGGGGGCGACCTAGGATGAGATGGATGGATGGTGTAAAAGGAGCATTGGGAAAGAGGGGAATGTCTATTGAGGAAGGATGGGAGAGAACAGAAGATAGGGGTGAATGGAGAAGGGTTGTGTATGGATGATGCTGTGATGCATGAGGTGGAGTGGGTGGGGGATGGGGGGTGAGGGAGTATGTATGAGAAATAAATTGACGCAGGCCGAAGGGATTTCTCCCTGTCTTCTTTTCTACATGAGGGGACGGAGAGGGGGGGTCGCCAAATTAATGAAGCGGCCTTGCTGTGGATGTGCTGTGTCTTCCGACACTGCTTCTGACCAAGGGTAGTGGACAAGATGCAGGGATGACCCGTCATCTAGGAGGTGCCAAGATAAGAGGGAGGGAAGAGGGTAGAGGGGAGTGGAGCATGTAGGGGATGAATGGGTGGGAGAGGTTTCTTTGCCTTTATTTTTTGGGCTACCTCCCGTGTATGGGGGAAGAAAGCCTTTGGTATAAGTATGTATAATTATTATCACTATCATTATTATTATCATTATTATTATTATTATTATTATTATTATTATTATTATTATTATTATTATTATTATTATTATTATTATTATTATTATTATTATTATTATTATTATTATTATTATTATTATCATTATTATTATTATTATTATTATTATTATTATTATTATTATCAATATTATTGTTATTACTATTATTGTTATTATTATTATTACTATTACTATTATCATTATTATTGTTATTATTACTATTATTATTATCATTATTATTATTATAATTATTATTATTATAATTATTATTTATTTTCATTATTATTATTATTATTATTATTATTATTATTATTATTATTATTATCATTATTATTATTATTATTATTATTATTATCATTATTATTATTATTATTATTATTATTATTATTATTATTATTATTATTATTATTATTATTATTATTATTATTATTATTATTATTATTATTATTATTATTACTATTATTATTTTTATTATTATTATCATTACTATTATCAACATCATTATTATTATTATTATTATTATTATTATTATTATTATTATTATTATTATTATTATTATTATTATTATTATTATTATTATTATTATTATTATCATTATTATTATCATTATTATTATTATCATTATTGTTATTATTATTATTATTATCATTATTATTATTATTATTATCATCATCATTATTATCATTACCATCGATCTCGCAGATGAGGGGTCCTCCTGAATCGCCAATACAAGCGTCGGAGCGGCCATCCATATGTCCTGCGCAGACCATTCCGGGCGTCAGGCGCTTGGGGCCGTGTACCTCATTGTCTTGGCACACCTTGTCCGACACTAAGGGTACGCGGATCGCCTGCAGGCTGTCCGACGTGTTGTAGATGTTATCGGCTGTAAAATGAGAGAGAGGGAGAGAAAAAAAAAAAAAGGAGTGTCATCGGCTGTACATAAAAGAGGGGTTAGGATGTATTTTGATACAACCAGCTCTTCTATGGGAAAAGAAAAAAGTAGCATTAATTCTTTCGATGACTTTTGTGAGCCGGGTCCTGCAGCCGCCCCATTGGCAGTCTACAAGGTTATCGGATATTTGTTCTGGCTGTCACCAAGCGATTTACACTCTTCCTAAGTGGAGCTGATGATACAAAAATGTGCGGAATGGCAAATGATCACTTAACTCAGCTAGATATTCAAGAAGATTTAGATAAATTACAGCAATGGTCTGAAAAGTGACTAATGAAATTTAACACAAGTAAATGCAAGGTTATGCACATAGGTAAAAATAACAGTAAGTACGATTACAAATTTTTTTGAAATCCGTTAACAAAAGTTAATAGTGAAAAGAATCTTGGCGTTATTATCAGTAACGATCTCAAATCATCTAAACAATGTATTTCAGCCTCTGAGAAAGCACATAAGATTCTAGGACTAATTGCGCGTTCTTTTGACTTCAAAAGTCCTTTTCTCATTAACAAGCTATATAAATCGTTAGTTCGTCCACATTTGGAATATGCTGTTTCCGTATGGTCACCGAATCTCATTAAAGACATTGACAGATTGGAAAAAGTACAATGGCGAGCCACAAAACTGATTCCAAATATCAAAAATAAATCATACGAAAATCGACTAAAACATATGAATCTGTTCTCCCTAAAAAAGTGTAAGCTCAAGGTGACTTGATACAGGTCTTTATGATTCTAAAGGGAATTGATAACATCAAAAGTGACAAATTTTTTACACTGAATGAGAATCCGACAAGAAATAAAGGTCTCAAACTGTCAGGAAATAGATTCAATTTGGAAGTGGGTAGAAACAAATTCACCAACCGTGTAGTTAATGAATGGAATAAACTTCCTGCAGAGGCAGTGCAATGTAGTTCAGTTCGAAGCTTTAAGATTCGTTTAGATAAACATATAAGCAAGATGCTGTAATGACTCATTTATTTTATATTATTTGTTTATTTGTTTGTTATTATTTGTCTGTTTAATATATTACTTGATTTTCATTTATTATTCATCCGTCAATTTATTATTATTTACTATTTACATGTTTGTTTATCATTTAACTATACATATGCATTTATTTATTTTGTTTATATTAATTATATTGTTATATTTTTTATTTATTTATAATAATTATATTTTTTTCGCATCCGACCTAGTTATGGACCAAAAGGTCTCCTGTCGGCATGCTCCGCCTTTGCAATCCTTTGTATTTTTGTCACCGACATATTAGCGGTGATTCTATTCTGATGTCTCCCCTGGGACAGGATGACCATCACACAAATCGAGTCAGTCTACAGCCACACCTCTTATTGACGTCATATATGTATATACATATATATATATATATATACATATATACATTTCTAAAGTGTTCTTGTTTAGAATTTGTTGTGGCTACGTGGACTTATTGGCAGGTCAGCCTGACATTAGTCGAAATTTCACGTAAGCTGTCTTAACTTAAGTTGTAACCATATGAGTCTATTCGCAGATCACCCTGACATTAGTGGGAAATTCCCTTAAGCTATCTTAAGAACTTTAGCTTTCCTTCTTTGACTATTTTCCGTTCCTCTGAACGAGGCAAAAAAGGACAAAAAATCTTCGCTATTTGCTTGTTTACGGTTTGTAATTCTCAGACTTGACTGAATTATGGTTTCCCATCATTTCCCAGTGTTTCTATTAAAATATGAATTCAGTAATATCTAATGGGTACAAACAAACAAAAATAAAAAAAAATAAAAAATAAAAATAAAAAAACAATGAAGAAAGTATTTGTGTTGCTGAAATAAATATTTAATCTTTTGTTGCTTATGAACACCGTTTCTATTCTTGGTGTCCTGTCGCGACAGAGAGACAGTCTCAAGATGGTGTCAAAACTGCGCAACTCTGGCTCACAGATATTGTTATAGAGGGTGTTATTTTTGTGACATGGGAATACACAGACACTGATAAACCATTTGAGTATTTTTGACTCTTCAATCCATAGGAATAATGTCACGCCGAAGATCTGAACTCACTAAGGTGGTACTGAGTTGAAATGATGGATAATGGAAACTAAACGTGATTATCAGTCTGGAATTGATATTAATTCTAACCATGAAAGATATCTACGCAACTCTGGTTGGTAGGGGTGTCACAAAAGTCCCCGCTAGAATACTGACTGCATAAAACTCATTCGCGGAGACAGTTGAAAATGGTTTTCTGTGTTAAGTAGCTTTGGCTACTTCTTTGACTTTATTTTATTCTCAAATGAGTGAAGAAAGTGGAATATAACAAACACCAGCAAAAATATGTTTGAAGGTTTTGGATCCTGTGCCTATACGGTGCAAATCATCACAACGAAATTGCTACTTAAAACTACAAAATAACCGTCGCTTTTTCAGTAAGCCATGTTTGATCAGTATTCTTTTATGTATTGTGGTATTTTCAAAATCCCAGCCAGTATGTAGCAATAGTTATCCCAATCCAACATAACCTAAATCAATCTTGCCAAAGAGACCAAAAATATCGGAAAATCATGGCAAAACCGGTTAAACGCGCTAAATTAATAGCACCAGTAGAAATTGATGTCGATAGCGTTAGTAGCGTCATTTTTGTTATCGATATGACGTCACTGCGTAGGATTTCGTTTTGCAATTTCAAATGTCCTATAGAAATAATATACGTCAGCATGTCTTTTGACTATAAAATTTTCAAGGATATAAGCACTATAAAAAAGTACAGTACCTGAATAAAGGTCACCTTTGCTTTATATGAAAGAACTTTCACCGAGAAAATGTTATGGCGCGGATATCCGTTGAACCTCAATTAGGTGCCACATCCTTTCACTAGTTCTGAGAAGCGCATTCAAATCCTTCATTTGCTCTGGCAGCCCAGGACTTAAGTTTACATTCGCTATAGCTTTGTTTCTCCTCTCTTTCTTCCATATGGCACACCTTACCTGACTCATGATATACAGTCTAATAGTTAACTGCAAATGTTTATCTCTCGTTATATAGTATAAATTTCTATATATAGTAGTCCCCTTCTAAAGTAAATGGGCTTTTTATTG
>NC_134819.1:12006145-12011145 GCF_046742065.1 Oratosquilla oratoria
CATATACATATACATGCATTTATGCATATACTTGTTGGTGTAGTGGTGCCGCTCTCGACTGCTAATTCAGCAATCTGAATTCAACTCCCTACCCAGGGCTGAAAAGCATCACATCACTGTAAAACGGCACCCCAGCTCTGGTGAACAAGGAGCTGTGAGGCTGGTGTAGTGTTGAATTTTGTTGTGCAAATATTATTCCGTAATGAATATTTCCTGTTTCTTATACAATAAAACAGAAAACAGGAAAATAGAAAAAATACTTGGCAACACACTCGACATCCGCATTTTAAAAATCATCAAATGGGTAAGTATCTGTGACCACGACTTTGCCAGAACTACTAGTCTGTTTTGCGTGACCCCGATGCTATCCCGGGCCTCTTCGTACTGCCTTCACTTTTCATGATGGAACAGCTGGTGGTGGCCGCTTTTTGCTCGCCTCCGTCGGGAGAAGAGGAAGGAAGTCCCCACACCTTACCCCCACCCCCAGGGAGAATGGTTCTGTCTATCAGAAAAGAGTACAGAAATAAAAAAATAAATAAATAAAAAAAGACAGACGATGAGTCAGCGTGGTGAAGAGACTGGTGAGAGTGTCTTTCCTCTCATGAAAGTGATTATAATCGTAGCAAACTCTCATCGAAAAGAGATGTCGCCTACGAAAGAGCATGTGAAGCTCGCTTTACAAACATGTATATATATAAATATATATATATATATATATATATATATATATATATATATATATGGAGTAGAAAGAGGAGAAAGAGGAAGAAGAAGAGGAATAAGAGGAGAAGGGGGAGGAGGAAGAGGAAGTGAGGGAAAGAAGAAAAAGAAGCGGTGGAGGATGAGGAAGAGGGTGGATAGTAGATAGAAGGGGGAGGAGGAGGTTGAAGGAGAAGATTGAAGGCAGAAGGCAGCAAAGAAGGCGAAAGTCACGAAGGACAAAAAATAAGTGCAAAGCTGTACACATATACATATCAAATCAAATCAGCCATCCTAAGTCCACTGCTGAACAAAGGTCTCCTTCATTCCATGATTCACACGACCGCGCCAGCCTCTGCCAACTTCTCTCTCTCGTTTCTCTACCTTCTGTCTGGTCTCCCTCTTCCACGCTTCCCATCTCGCGGCATCCACTTGGTAACATACTTGCTCCATCGTTTATCAGTCGTTCGTACTAACTTACCTGCCCAATACCACTCCCTCTCTTTCACCCCCTCCACAATATATTTCACTCTAGTTTACTCTATCATCCAACTTGGTCTCTTTAGGTCTCTTAGCGTGATTCCCATCATTGATCTCTCCATTCTCCTCTTTGTAGTCCTTAGCTTCGTCTCCATCGCCTTCGTCAGTTTGCAAGTCTCACAACCGTAGATTATTGCTGACAGAATGGACTGATTGTAAACTTTACGTTTCAGGCATAGAGGTAGAGAGTTTCTCAGAATTTTATTATACTTACCAAACACTTTCCAACCAATTGTAATACGTCTTTTTATTTCATTATCATGATCTTTGGTCACTTACCATCTGGCCTAAATAATTATACTCTGCAACTTCTTCAAGACTCTCACCATCAATTATAATCTCTTTACTTTGAACTTTCGTGTTAAACATTACTTTGGTTTTACTCTTATTCATTTTTAAACCTATTTTGAGACTTTCCTTGTTCAGATCACCCAACATATCTTGCAAGTCTTCTACTCTTTCTGAAATAAGAATAATGTCATCCGCAAATCTTAGGTGGTTCAAATATTCGCCATTAATCTTCAAACCTTTCTCTTCCCAACTCAACCTTCTGAAAATCTCTTGCGTAGCGAGTTTAGTATTGCTATTTGTTCTACCAAGTCAAAGGCCTTCTCGTAATCTACAAAAGCTGAACAAAGAAGTATATTGTATTCTGTCGTTTTTTCGATTAGTTGGTTCATCGTCTGCAAATGATCTAGTGTCGAATATCCGTTTCTAAAGCCTGCCTGTTCTCTTGGTTAGTTTCTGTATGAAACTTGACTTAGTCTATTTGTAAGGATCTTGGAGAATTCTTTATGTACATTTGATAACAAGCTAATCGGTCGTTAGTTACTAAGATCCTTCTGATCTCCTTTTTTTTATTAAGCAAAATCACTATAGCATTGCACCACGATTCAAAAACGCTTTCTTGACGTAAATATAGGGTGTACAGCTGAACTAACTTATTATGAACTTTTTCCCTGCGTTTTTTTTTATTTTTATATCTATCGATACATCAATTTCTTCAGGTATTTGTCCTCATTTCATATTTTCTAGAGCAAATTCTACTTCTTCTTTTGTAATCTCTGGTACACTACTAACGTCTACAGATGAATTTACTGACTCAACTACGGTCTTCGACGAATAAAGCTCTTGGTAAAATTCTTCTACTCTTTTTACTATTCCATCTCTGCATTTAATGATCTCTCCATATCTATCATTTGCCGTCTTCTTAAAGCATGTCTGCGCTCGGTCCCTTCAATACTTTTACCTTTCCAAATAGTTTCCTCTATTTCATCCATGTTCCTCTTTCTTTTCTCTGATCTCTGCCTTTCTATTTCGTCTCTCCTGCATTTAATCTGGATGGTCCTTCTTCTTTTAATTGGGTCATTTATAGATTTGGAGTATTTGTTTTCTTTAATACTTTTTGTACTTCCTACTTTCTCTGCCGATTCCCTAATGATATTCACTAAATTCAAATTCATATTTTCGACGGTGTCCTCGTCAGGTTTTAGAGCTTCGAATCTATTCATAATTTCTGACTGAATTTTCTTATTATTATCCTAAACTGCAAGGCTTATTTATTTTTAACTAATATATTTGTCTCGGCTCTGAAACTGAATTTAGCTGTGCAACTTACCTTTCTATGATCACTACCTATGTTGACTTTATTTATGACTGTAACATTGTTAACGCTCTTGCTCTCATCTCCTAATATGAAGTCTATTTCGTTCTTTGTTGTTCCATTTGGACTTCTCCAAGTCCATTTACGACCTACACGCTTTTGGAAGAAAGTGTTCATTATCCTCATGTTGTAGTTCTCTGCAAAATTGACTAACATCTGGCCTCTGTCATTTCTTTAACCAACTCTAAACTTCCCAATGCACGAATAATCTCCCATCTTCTTTCCAACTTTCCCACTTTAGCATTAAAGTCGCCTATTACCAACGTGTACTTACTTTTTTTCTTGATCCATTACCTGACTTAAAACATCATAGAAGGACTCAATTTCATCGTCTGAACTCTGGGAAGTTGGTACATAAACCTGAACTATTTTTAGAGTGTACCTTTTATACAGCCTAATCACAATCCAAGCTACCCTATCTGATAAACTACTGAATTTGAATACGTTACCAGCAACCTCTCGGTTTATTCATCTTTCTTTTTTCTTATATCTATAGTAGAACAGGTGGTGACCAATCAGCTTTTCTTCCGCTCTTTGGACTTTGCTCAGTCCTACGATGTCCCATTTGATGTCTAGTTCTTCCATTAAACTCTCCAACCTTCTGAGAAGGCTCTTTCGTTGTAAGTATAGATCTTCATTTTCTCCATATTGTTTATTATCCGAGACTCGGATCTGTTTGGACAGTACTTACTCACATTCGGTGGCACACTGCCCGTAAGTACACAAGGCAATGCGGTTGGACCTTTAGGAGACGATGATCCAGCAGGACCGCCCGGTTTTCTTTTGGTTGTACAATTCATTGTGCTACGAAGGGATTTTGGCAATAATCTCACCTCCCTGCCAACCGGTTTCTGGTGAGATATTTCTCTGGTGCCACCTTATTCAATATATTCGGTGGAGTCCTATATATCTATAGGGTACCCAATGGTCCACACCATCATTACGACTGTACACCATATACCTATGGGGAATTTCCCTGTTCGCCATCAGGGAGCTCTTCTCTGTCTCATCTTCCTTACAAAACCTGTTCGATATGGGTGACCCTGCAGAGATTTCCTCTCAATCGACATAGCTTTTGTAATCATTAAGCCTATCCACCACGTCAAGGTTTCAACTCTCGGATAGAATATACTCATATATATGTATATACATACGTATGCATATACACAATATATATACAATATATATATATATATAAATTGCGTATATGCATACGTATGTATATATGTATATATACAGAGAAACTGAGAAGTAAAGAAGGAAAGGGAGGAAAGCAAGGACGAAAGTGTGTGAGATGGAGAGAAGATGAAGATGAAGACGGGAGAAAGGAGAAACGACCTGACTGGAAGGGAAAAGTGAAAGAAGTAGAAGATGGGAGTAGGATGGGGATAGCGAGAGATGGAGGAATATTGTGGTACAGAGGAAGTAGACTGAAGAAAAGGAAGAGGAGGAAAGGTTGAAAGGGAGGATGAGGAGAAAGAAGAAAAGGAGAGGGAGGAGTAGAGGAAAAATGGAAAACAGAGGAAAGGAAGTAGAAGGAAGGAGAGGGTGCAGGGAAAAAGAAAAGGAGGACGTCCATGAAGGGGTTAGAGAAGCAGCAGGAGCAGAAGGAGAAGGGAGAGGAGGAAGGGGAGTAGGAGGAGGAGGAGGAGGAGGAGGAGGAGGAGGAGGAAAGAAAAGTAGTGGTGGTTGGTGGGTGGTAGAGTGAGGGTGGCAGTTCCACCACTGGCCGCAACGGGGAACCGGAGCGGCGAAAGTCCATCCAGGCTGTGGCGGTGGCGGCGGCGGCATTGGCTAAATCGGGAAAATGAGGATGTCCAAAGGCGCAGAGTCCTGGAGGAGGAAGAGGAGGAGGAAGAGGAGGAGGAGGAGGAGAAAGATGAAGAGGAGGAAGAAGAGGAGGAGGAGGAGAAAGATGAAGAGGAAGAAGAAGAGGAGGAGGAGGAGAAAGATGATGTTGAGGAGGAGGAGAAAGAGGAAACTAAGGAGGAAAAAGAAGAGAAAGAAGGAGAGGAAGAGGAGAAAAAGGAGGAAAAGAGGAGGAGAAAGAAGAAAAGGAATAAGATGAGAAGAAGGAAGAGTAAGAAGAGTAAGAGGA
>NC_134819.1:12016145-12023645 GCF_046742065.1 Oratosquilla oratoria
ATTTTTTTCACAATCGTACATTTGTTCTTTTTTAACATGTTTTATATTTCTTTTTTGATTCAACACTTTTTGAAAAAAAAAAAAAAATCCTAACTATATCTCGTTACATAAACCTCATCCACATCCGCAACACAAATCCATTAGCTTGGACCCCATATTTATCCGTTTGTAGTCATCCAAACGTGACATGATAATGAAAAGGTGGATGCTGTAATTATATGAAAACGTGCATCTGGAGATAACGATGGTGATCATAATGATGATACACGAGTGGTGAGTTTATGATCAGAAGTTCCTTTCGTTTTTTTTTGTTTTTGTTTTTGTTTATTTATGTATGACTTCATTTATATATTTATTATTATTACTATTATGATTTTTATCAACCTTATATCTTTACTTATCTACTTATTTATTTATCTATATATTGCTGAAGACAACGACGACGACGAGGACGACAAAGATGGGCGTTAATGGTGGGGAGGATGAGAAAAGGCGCAAGAAAAAGAAGAAAAGAAAGTGAAAGACGAGAAGGACAGGAGTGAGCATATATGTATATATATATATATATATATATATATATATATATATATATATATATATATATATATATATATATACAATCGTATACACACACACACACACACACACACACACACACACACACACACACCTCTCATGGCGCTGTGGTTAGAGCTCTGGCCTGCCACTACGGAGGTCCGGGTTCGACTCTCGCCCGGGGCTGAAATAATATCAGTATCGCAGCGCTGAGGGGTGTTACTCCAACTCTCGTGGGCGGGTAGTTGGGGGTGTGTGTGTGTGCAAGGTCATAGCATTACCCATAGATCGGACCTACGAGCTCTGAGCTCTCTTCCAGGAGGGAAATAGCTGTCAATCACGAGTCCAACACGTGATCCAAAGACCAAGTGAACGAGTCCAACACGTGATCCAAAGACCAAGTGAATACACATATATATATCTGTGTGTGTGTGTGTGTGTGTGTGTGTGTGTGTGTGTGTGTGTGTGTGTGTGTGTGTGTGTGTGATTCACCATGGTCTTGGATCATTCCTTCAACAATACCATAACCGTTTTGTCAAAGATTAAAATCACTGCGAGTTTGACACATGTACAATGCACTATAGCATACCGTAATGATTTATTTTTGTATTTTTCATCTGGAAAGATGTGTTTTGGTGCTTTCCAATAATATCTGCCCCTTTGTGTGCACCGTTGCCTGATGAATTAGGTATGAATATTTCCGCTCTACAACGTTCTAGGAGAGATATTTTGTACTACAGTATTGTAACTTTATTTCACTGCACATTAGTTTGTGGATTTTTAAACATATTTGGATCACACGTTAGTATTAGATCTATTGTTAAATCTCACTGAAAAACTTGCTGTACTTCAACATTCTTTATTCCTGATCATTGTACCCAATAGTGCCACAATCTTGATACCTTTATTTATCTTGTTTCTAAAAATAATAAACATAATATTCATATATGCATTTCTTAATGGACTCCTTTCATCCAACACAAACAAGTTTGATATATTAACCATATATTCAACTCATCTGTGTGCTAATGCATCTTCTCTCTTAGAGGCCCCGTGTAATAATATATATCGTATGTTAAACAAATGTACTTTACAACGATACATGTCATAGTTACCCCGATATAAACACGTTTTCTTTGGAAGCTTCTTGACTCTACTTCCTTATTGTGTGTATATGTAATTCATCATGGTCTTGGATCACGTGTTGGATTCGTGATCGACAGAGAGCTCAGAGCTCATATATGACCGATCTATGGGTAATGTTGTGATCTTACACGCACACACACACCCAACTCCCAGCCCACGAGAGTTGAAGAAACGGCTCGCAACGCAGCGATACTGAAATGATTTCGGCCCTGGGCGGGAGTCGAACTCGGACCAGTTGTGAACGCTACCGCTCCGCTGTCCAGCCATGTGTGTATGTGTGTGTGTGTGTGTGTGTGTGTGTGTGTGTGTGTGTGTGTGTGTGTGTGTGTGTGTGTGTGTGTGTGTGTGTGTGTGTGTGTGTGTGTGTGTGTGTGTGTGTGTGTGTGTGTGTGTGTGTGTGTGTGTGTGTGTGTGTGTGTGTGTGTGTGTGTGTGTGTGTGTGTGTGTGTGTGTGTGTGCTTCACCATGGTCTTGGATAATGTGTTGGACTCGTGATCGACAGCCATTTCCCTTCCGAAAGGGAGCTCAGAGCTCATATATGACTGATCTATGGGTAATGTTGTGACCTTACACGCACACACACACACCTTACTCACCCCACCCACGATAATTGGAATGACGGATCGCAGCGCAGCGATATTGAAATTACTTCAGCCCTGGACCGATGTAGTGGCAGGCGGGAACTCTAACCACTGCGCCACGAGAGTGTGTGTGTGTGTGTGTGTGTGTGTGTGTGTGTGTGTGTGTGTGTGTGTGTGTGT
The DNA here is from genome assembly GCF_046742065.1 of Oratosquilla oratoria. Classification (NCBI taxonomy): domain Eukaryota; kingdom Metazoa; phylum Arthropoda; class Malacostraca; order Stomatopoda; family Squillidae; genus Oratosquilla; species Oratosquilla oratoria. The sequence goes on from NC_134819.1 coordinate 12,018,608, forward strand.
GTGTGTGTTGGAAGAAGATATATTACACGTCACAGGACGTCACACTACGATAAGATAGATATTAAGCATACGACGTCGCGTACATCGGAGCAGCAGCACCAAATTGCTGTTGAGCGTCAGGTCTAACCAGAACCCGACCGGAGGACCACTTTACTGGAATTAGGCCGACCTGACCTTGACATCTTAGGACACTTGGTCCCGCTCAAGAGATGCGACCGCTGAGAAGCGAACATCCACAGAAGAAATTATCTTTATACTTTATTTTTCACCATGTATGATCAAAATATGCCATATCCTTTCTATGTATCATAATTGTAAATATTTATATTTAATATTGGGTGTATCACTCAACCATGTAAATACCTACTTCTGTCACAACCTTCGTGGTCAGTTGCCTTGCTTCCTAGCGCAGATCTCGACTGGCTCTGAACAAGAGAACTGGCTACGATTTACTAGAGTAAATCCGTAGAACAAAGCAGCCTTTTACTTGCTCCACTACTCACATCACCTCCAAAGTATGGATCAAACCTTTCCACAGTTTCTGGTAAGCAGCCGCTGGGATTCGAACCTCGCCACAACCCAACATTCTCGTAGAGGAGGTCGGTAACGAAGATCGTCTACAACGCAGCTCCACTCCTCAACGCAAGTCTAGCCTACCCAGGGACGCTATTCAACGTAGCGAGAAACATTACTACAAGGAAATCAACTCCAACGTAGCCAGCAATATTACTACAAGGCAATCAACTCTAACGTAGCCAGCAACATTACTACTAGCCACAGACCTCTTCCGCCGATTCACCCGCCATCGCCCAGCACCACGGACAATAGCCCCGTCCCAGGACCACTACCATGCGCGGACAAGTTGACCGCCCACCCGCCATCGGCCAGGAACATGGACAAGGCTACACCCCGCCGTCACGGACAAAAGCCCCGTCCCAAGAACACCATCACGCGGGGACAAGTTGACCGCCCAACCGCCATCGCCACACACTAGCCTACATCCAGACTCGTTTTTCCAACCTCTCCAGGGGTTCTCCACTTCTCAAAGGAAATATATTTCTGCACTATATATATATATATATGTATATATATATATATATATATATATATATATATCAAATGTATAAACTGTATTACATTATAAATTTTCATTTTTCCTCTTGTACACATATATTCACACTCATTTTGTTTTACAGCACTGTACCATCTGTCTTCATCTCACCTCACCACGAGCTAAAATGCTTCATCACCCAGGAGCCAGACCATCACCATATCATCTTTGGTAAGGAGATACAATTTCCGTGATAGGTTTCACCTAGTGGCTACTCTCTGTTACCTTTGTGTTTATATTTTATGACGCGGTCCCAAACATCTCAATCCACACACAATTATTGTACTCGTTCCCCTTCTGCCAAATCTTACCCACTCCAAACATCTCTACCACTTCCGATAACAACTCTCCACATCCTACACCAAAGACACAAAATCTCATAACAATAACCAAGGAAGAAAAAAGTTTACCAAAATTCAATGGACGAAACATTCCCGTACACAACCCACTCTCAGAGGTTGAATCTGAAATCACACGTAGAAGTGTCACAGGCGATAAAACGAAAATTTCCATTCTCAAATCAAGGATAGATCTCAACGAAACACTAGCAGGTGATATCATCCAGTCCAACATTTTTGCGGAAAAACATATATATCCAGAGTTTGTCCAACATTTCAAAAACTCCTTTGCAGCATTTGACCAACGTCAAACAAAACTCTCATTCAATACCGTCGATTATTCATCGACTGAGAAAGATGTCTTATTGAAGATTTCAACCTTCAATCCACCCCAGTCTCACAAGTGTTATCTATTTTCAAACACACTCACGTAGTAATCATCAGCTCAAAAACGCTGTTCCCTCATAAGTATACAAAGTTACACATACGAGTCTTCCAAACCCCAAGCACTGATGTAATCTGTATGCCAGTGACAAGCCGCGTGAATGGTATCGCCCAACTTTCCGCCATCAGCTTAACATCAAAGAAAGGTCACACTTGCATATTGACTGCAAATTATACTAATGCCCTAATCCATCTCACAATTAGCACTAATATTTGTGATTTCTTGGTACATCCCTCACATATACAACTCATGGAGGACAAATTCCCCGCTATACAACTTCTGACGTGCTAAGAGCACAGGAACTCATGCATGCATTGTATTTCAATCCCGTAGACTTCCCTGGTGCACAAGCTGACTTAGTTACTCTTTGTAACAAATTTAGACATACCATCGCATTGGCAGGTGAACCCCTTGTAGTAACAAGCATTATTCAGCACCATATACTCCTCCAGGGAAATGCAAAACCACGTTACATTCCTGCATACAGATTACCACACAGTAAATGCACGATTGTAGATAACCTCATAATAGATATGATCGAGTAAGACATAATCGAACCTTCAATCTCTGAATGGAATTTTCCTCTCTTTGTTGTTCCCAAACACAATGGTTCCTTCCGCCCAGTTGTGAATTTCAGAGAATTGAACAAACTAACTGTCCCAGAAAGACACCCCATTCCGGTATTACACATCTTACACTCCGTCGGTGAAAACAACGTAGTTTTCACAACCTTGGACTTCATGTCAGGATATTTCCAGATTCCCCTTGATACAAAGTCTAGACCTGTCACAACATTCAGCATAAACAATGGACATTTTCAATTCAAACGCCTTGCTATGGCCCCCTCTGTTTACACACGTCTCATGCACTCAATTTTCATGTATCTCGATGACATTATCATCGCTTCCAAATATGTTAGGGAACACCTACACACGCCTAACACTGTCTTCTCACAAGGAATTTTAACCTCGCAGGACAAGGTCAAGACAGTCATTGGTTTTCCTCGCCCTACTTCTGTTGACCACGTACGTTCATTCCTTGGTCTATCAGGTTTTTAAAGACGGCATATCAAAGGTTACGCTGGTATAGCAGCACCCTTAACCACCTTACTTAAGAAACACACTCCCTTTAACTGGACACCTGACCAAAAGAAAGCTTTTGATGACTTAAAACAAGCCTTAACGACGGCACCTGTCCTTGCTTTTCCAAACCACGAGTTTCCTTTCATAATATACACGGACGCTTGATACACAGGTATCGGCGCAGTCCTCATGCAACAACACGACATAAAACTAAGACCAATTGCCTATGCTAACCGCACACTCAACAAACATGAACAAAATTACTCATTAACGGAAATAGAAGCACTAGCTATAATATACGCCCTTAAGCACTTCAAAGAGACCATCCTTGGTTGCGAGATACATATCCACACAGACCACTAACCAATCTTACACCTCTTCAAAGGGAAAATTATCGCAGGCAAATTAGTACGTTGGTTTCTCGCCATGCAAGAATTCATGCCAACATCCCATTTTGTTCACAGAAAAGCAAACGTAGTAGCAGACGCCTTCAGTTGCCACGTGGCTTTCATCGGTCAAGATCCCCCTCCTGTCAACTTTACGCAAGCGTGCATTACCACAACACAAATGTCAGATCCCCTTCGGAAATGTGTTATACATTTTCTCTCCCCTGGTGATAAAACAGACACAGATGATTTTCTTCCAAATATCTACAACTACACCTTAATAGATGAAGTACTGTATCACACCACAACACTGAAGAACAAAAATAAACCCAACCATTCAGTTCTTCAGCTTGTTGTTCCTATGGAACTCTTTCTTAAAATTCTGAAACTCGTACACAATTCACCCATCGCTGCCCACCCAGAAAAGGACAAATGCTTGACACAAACCATATTGCAGTACTTTTGATTAACCATGAGGAAAGATATACACGCCATTCATGTGCTTCGCACAAAGGTCATATTAGGGATCATGTTCCCATCTTAACTTATCCTGCCCCTTGCAAACCTTTTTAGACACAGTAGCTATTGATCTTCTTAAGTTACCTTTCACCCCTAGCAGAAATCAATGCCTCTTTGTTTGTGTAGACCATTTCTCCCGATTCTGCATTCTCTCACCTTTACCAGACAACAGATTGCACAGTAGATTGTTTACAAACTCACATGTCCCTACATTACGCCCAAAACACTCATTTCATACAACGAAACAGAGTACAACTTAGAAATTCTCACAAACATTTGTAAACACTTTAACATCACGAAATGTAACACTACTCCTTATCACACTAGCTCTAACGGTTTAGTCGAGAGACAGAACCGCAAAATCCTAAATGTTCTCCGAAATCTTGCCTCTGACATACCTTCTTCTTGGGATGAACATGTACCAATGATCCAAGCTTACATTAGCAGAGCCATTGACAAGTCAATATCGGAGTCACCACGTTTTATCCTCTTTGGCTCGGACGAAAAGCTCCCATATGATCTTCTTATGTCAGATATAACCCCCCCCCCCCATTTACAATTTTGATGATTGTGTCAAGCTATAAAAATACAACATTTCTTCCTTAAAGAGAATTCACAATACCCTTACTCTCTCCACAAACTATATGGTACGGCTTCATAATACTGAAGCGATAGATTGCATAGTTGGAGTTGGAGATATTGTGTACACCCTCAACCACACACCCACATCGAAACTTTCTTCTAAGTTCACGGAGCCCTTTCGCGTTATTGGCCTAGTACCAAACAATAAAGTCAAAGCCCTTAATTTGCAGAATTCAACAGAGACAGTCCTAAACAAAGATAATATCAAAGTAGTACCTTGAAGCCTAGACGTCCAGTATATCCCATCTCCATCTCCAACAACCACTCTATCACAAGATTCTTCCATCTCCTCTCGACCAACTCCACCTACTCCTCTTCCTAGATACATCTTACGCAAAAAAAAAAAAAAAAAACACTATATAAGATTATATAATCTAGGTGAACGGAATTGTATCTACTTTCCACATGTCATTAGATTTAAGTAAATATTTAATTATATTCTACGAGCAAATTGCTGAGGACAGCTACTGATAGCCGGATCGAGCGCTGTTGGAAGAAGATATATTACGCGTCAC
>NC_134819.1:12036145-12041145 GCF_046742065.1 Oratosquilla oratoria
GAATAACTCGCCTTTTTACATGTGTACAAGTGTGCTTGTGTGTGTGATACGCACTTACACGTGTACGTGTTTGAGTGTTCTGTGTGCGAGTTTATGCTTATCTCTAATGTTTATCACTTTTACTTTTGTTACCGTTTCCAATACGATGCTCTCCCCACCCCACCCCCACCCCCCTCGGCTCGCACATGTGAAAGTGTTTTGTGGTTACGTCACTATTCACAACCATGCAAATACGTAATCATATAACTTATTATTTTTTCGGTCACGTTAGCACTATCGACTTTCAATGCAGAGCAAAATGAATAAAGATAAGTTAAAAATGGATACTTTGATTGTTCTGAGTGCAATTGGAACCTGGAAATCATAATTTTTACCGTCGTACAAGAATGCCTTCTCTAGGCACGAAAACGCTTCTGCTGCACCATTCAAACCAGCAAGTTCTTGAAAATAAATAAATAAATAAAATGGACACACATAACACATGAATCCCCTTCTTTCTCCACTCAGTGACATATGGATCAGTTGCGAAAGATATCATCATCATCATCATCATCCTCAGATATCTCGGGAAAAGAAAGAAAACGATCTGTGTGTGTGTGTGTGATAACGCAGCTCCCGTGTTCAACACCGTGAGCTGCTGAGTCGTCCGCGCGTCTGCCCATCTGAACCCGAGATCCAGAGAGCCACTTACTTGTGCCGTGGCCGTAGAGGAGGAAGGCGACGACGAGGAGGAAGAGGGGGCGCGCGGGGAGGAAGAGGCCGAGAGAAGACCTCCTCACCTCTCCTCTTCTTTGGGAGAAGGTCTCTGCAGCCAATGTCCCTTGCCGAAGGATGCCAGTCCTCACTTCTTTATTGACTCGAGGTGCAAGAGATATCGTGTTACAACGGCTGGCACCGCTACCACCACCAGCACTGCTGCTACTACTACTACTACTACCACCGCGGCCGCTGCCAAAACCACCGCCAACGCCGCCCACTTCACCGCCACTTTGAGCGGCGGCGGCAGCGCTGGGGCCTGCACCAATCTGTCGCGAGAGTTGACCGGTCCTCATGTCTTCGGGAGAGAGGGGCGACTGTCCCGAATGAAGGCGTGTGGAGTCCATATAACTCTCAGCTACTGCTGCTGCTGCGTCCGCTGCCGCCGCCGCCGCCTTCGCCGCCACCGCCACGGCCACCATTGTTGCTGCTACTCTTGCAGAACCCTCCACCTCTCCCTCTCCACCTTGCTCCACCATCACCGCCCTCCCATTCCATCCGCCCGCACTGGGTGAAGGTGAAGGTGATTGCGTCATTTCCGATGTTAGAAAGACCAGATGTGATTACATGAGAGTTGACCTCTTTGGGGGTTGGTAGGGACGTTTTGGGAGGGTTACGTTGGGAGCGATGGGTGTGACGTCAAGAGAAAGGGGAGAGTTTGGTGACGAAAAGGTATGTCTGTTGACGCCCGAGGGCCAAAGATCTCTAGCTTATGCTAATTTCGGGGCGATGTTTTGAGGGAAAGCATACATGGAGGAGGAGGGGCATACGGAGGGGGGCGGGAGGGAGGGAGGGCAGCGTGGAGTGGGGAAGGGGAGGCTACAAGGTGCTGAGGAAAAGTTCGGTAAGGAAAAACCAGAGATAGAGAGGGAGAGGTAGGAGGCGATGAAGTGTGGAGGCGTTAATCTACAACATGGAAGAGAGTCAATAATCAGACAGCAGAGAGGAATGAAAGAAAGAAAATATGGTATCTAGAATTAAGGAGAGCCCTGCTAAAACAGCGTTTAGGGGCTCGTGAAAGATATAAGAGAAAGGGAGCAAAGGCGGTGGCAGCTACTGAAGAAGGTAGAGATCATGGAAGAAGAAGGTATTCATTTCCAGGGAAGGCACCTAGAGGAAGGAACAATAAAGAAGAACAAGAACATGAAGACCGTTGTGCCTCTGAACAGCAAAATATCCAGGGCAAACCAACACTAAATCGTAGAATAAAAAGCTATGGGAAAAGGGGGGAACGGGGCTGGGTGGAGTGTGGAGGATAGAAAGGTCTATTGTAGATTTATTTTTTTCGAGGTCGTCTGGAGGTCGACTGAAGCCACGGTCGGCAAGAAGAGTTATATTCATTTAGAAATGAATGAATATGTGGCAGATGGAGAGATCTTTGTATTGGCCAATGAGGGGCGCGGTTTCCGAAGAGGAGAGTTAAAGCTGAAGGAGGCTATGTGGGGCGGGGCTTCAAGAGGAAGAACTCTCGCATAAGGAGTTCTAGGTGGAGAGGAGTCGCTTAGAGCAAGATTTCTTTTATTGGTAGCTGGGTTCTCTTCAGGAGTGCAGGTCGTTAAGAATATTCATAGTCTTCCGATTTTTTCAGTTCTCTTCTGACTCAATTTAGGATTTGTAGAATGACGTCTGATGATGGTGCGTTTCGCAGTGCAGTGCGAGTGGTACGCTGGTGGGTGCCAGGCGTGCCACTTGTGTCTGTCAGATCCTGTGGACTAATTCTGCCTTTTTCGTCTCTCGCTCACCTTTCGGTCTTAAAACTCCTCTCTATTCTTTATATGATTGACATTTTCTCGTTCCGTTTGGTTTATTTCCTTGAACCCTTTCAGTATTATCTTGTATGTTTTCATAGTTTGAGGGTTCTTCCTTGGTACAGAAATAGAACTGATTGGAGTGAATCTGCTACGTTTTTATTTGTTTTTCCTCATGTCCACACACGAATTATCAAGATATTCTTCAGTTAGCACAAGAAAGTTCGGCCCATACACAACGTTTCTGGGTGATATCTAAATTGGAAATTCAGCAAATAGAGAACTATGAGCCTTTGTAACAACTAGACAGAATTTGCAGCACTTTTTTCTGGTTGTCTGACTTATCATGAACACATACTTTTCTCAAGTAAATTACATTCATTTTAACACGACGAGAACCACAAAATACCGTAATAACTTACTTCATATTTACAACACTTATTCTCTGGGACCAGACGCACACCCCAAAGTAGGCTTTGCAAATACAGTATTTGTCGTAATACATGCACAATTAGATTTCCACTTCGTTTTCGCAGCTTCTTCAGTTCTAGAGGTCCTCTTGGGTCGCACCAGCACTTCAACTCAAATTTTACTTTTCCTGAGTTATCTGTGTCTCTGACGCACTTATACGCATGTCATGAAAATATATTTTCTAAGATATTTAGATCTGGATCAATTACATCGGTTATACTCCTGACAATAAGTCAATACACTACTGTAGACGTTAACTTCCAGGTTAATATTTTATAGCAACTATATTCACTGATAACATCTCTACTTCACATTTATTTTGAGAGACCCATTATTTTTATGCCCACATCCAAATAGAGGCAGACATTTTCTACATTAAAATCTCACCTCATCTGAGTCACTGGACGATCTCATTTTTTCAATCGAGCCTTCATCACACTTTCCCCTGACCCTGGTTTTAGTGGAGCACCAATAAACTCCGTCACACTCACAGCAGAAACTGCAAACTACCCGGAAGGAATCTTCGTCTTCACATCTTGAATTCTTCACCACTTTCGGTAAGCCAACGACCTCGAGAACACAGCCTTCTTCCGATCATCGTGTGATCTTTTAGTAGGAGTGTTGTACAGGCAGCCAAAGGGAGGGTCGATTTCACGACAGTCTCCTTTCTTTCAACATGTTTCCTTTCTAGATTTCACTGTATATTGAGTTGATCAGTTCACCATGGCCACTGTTATCCAACATATCCTTCGTGACGTCATGTCGACTCGCGTCTCGGTTTTTCAAAACCTCCGGCAACCCTGACCTAGCCCCACATGCAGGAGATCCTCGCCAGGGCCCGTTTACCATAGTCCCATTGTTCCATGAATGGGACCGGATGCACAAGGAGGTCAAGGGAAGGGGGTTATGGTGGTGTGAAAGTGTGAAGTTTTGAGGAGGGAAAGATGTTGTGCTGCTCCTTGGCTCTTCTAGCGAAAGACTGAGGAGGTTGAGACACCGACCGGTGGGACGACGTGGAGGAGGATGGAGGAGGATGGAGGAGGAGGAGGAGGAGGAGGAGTAGAGGAGGAAGATGGTGCCAAGAAAGGCGCGTGTGTACCCCAGGAGGACGAGGCGGAGGATGGCGTCGAGGAAGAGTTGGAGAACGAGTCGAAGAACGGAAACGAAGAAGAAGAATGGAACAGAGGAGTGGGGGGCGGGGGGTTGGCGAAGAAGACGGTAAGCAAGGGAAGAAAGAGATCGAAGGGTAAGAAATAAAACGAGGTGAAAGAATAGCAAAGGCTGATTTTGAACCAATAGAGGCAGGGAGTGAAAAAGCAACATCATGGAAGAAAACCAGGAGAAAGTGAGAGTGGGAGTAAAGGTCGAAGAATAGAAATAAAAGAAAACAGTAGATGACTAGAACGAAGGAAAAGTGAATGAAAGATTGAAAAATAAGGAGAATGAGGTCGACATGGGAGAAAATTGACCGCCAACAGAAAGAAGTGATTGAGGAACGTTAAAAAGGTCGTAATAGAGAAATAGATGACATGTAGAGAAATCGAAAAGTTTGGACGAGAGAGAAAATGAAGAACGTGGAAACGAAAATAAACAGAAATATGGACTGAAAGCGAATTGGAAAACAAGGTTGGACACGAAAATAGGAAAGATTGACTAAATCAGAACAGACATCAGAGAAATTAAGATGGATGGCAAATTAGTGCAAAATATGTAAACAAATAAAGAAAACTGAAATGTGATAATAGTGGAAAATGGGCCATAGAATTTTTAGAAAACAGAAAATGCGGATGGTCGAAATTGCGAAACGAAACAATGCATAAGAAAGAAAGACAACGGAAACAAGAATTTCAAGCGAATAGGATATCTAGAAGAAAAGTTAAAGAGGGGTAGAGCGAAAACTAGGACTTAATGGGAAATAATAAACGACAAGGAAAAATAGGGGACACAGAATTTTAGGATTCTCAGGATATATAGAAGGAAACAGAAGATATCAATAAGAATGTATGAGGAAATAAAAAAAGAGAG
>NC_134819.1:12058645-12066145 GCF_046742065.1 Oratosquilla oratoria
CCTATTCCCTCTACAAATCTCTTGCCGTTTTCCTTGGCCTCCCTCTTTTTCACTCTGCTCTCTTTTTTCACTTTTTGCGCCTATGTCACCTTCTCTTATTTTGACGTTAGATTTCATTCATGTTCCTCTTCATCTTGTAACTAGTGTTCTACTCTATCTTAACCCCCAGTGTTCTTTCCCTAAGAATAGAACTAACAAAGCATTAGGTTTCATTGCTAGGATCGTTACGAATAAAAGTGTAGACCTAGTTATCAAACTCAATCTGGCGTTAGTTAAACCTATCCTTAACTATGAGGTACAGTTTTGGTCTCCGTCATATAGGATGGTTACCAGTTCACTAGAATCAGTACAGAGGAGATCTAATGCATGTATGTATGCACGTATGTACATATGTTTGCATGTATGTATGTATGTATGTATGTATGTATGTATGTATGTATGTATGTATGTATGTATGTATGTATGTATGTATGTATGTATAAATGTATGCATGTATGTATGTATGTATGTATGTATGTATGTATGTATGTATGTATGTATGTATGTATGTATGTATGTATGTATGTATGTATGTATGTATGTATGTATATATGTATGTATGTATGTATGTATGTATGTATGCATGTATGCATGTATGTATGTATGCATGTATGCGTGTATGCGTGTATGCATGTATGTATGTATGTATGTATATATGTATGTATATATGCATTTATGTATGAAAGTATGTATCTATGTGTATATGTATGTATCTATGTATGTATCTATGCATATATGCATGCATGTATGTATATATGTATGTATCTATATATGTATGTATATATGCATGTATGTATGAAAGTATGTATCTATGTGTATATGTATGTATGTATATATGTATGTATGTATGTATGTATGTATATATGTATGTATGTATGTATATATGTATGTATGTATGTATGTATGTATGTATATATGTATGTATGTATGTATGCATGTATGTATGTATGTATGTATGTATATATGAATGTATGTATGTACGTATGTATGTATGTACGCATATATGTATATATGTATGCATATATGTATGTATGTATGTATTTATGTAAGTATTTGTGTATATATGTATGTATGTATGTATGTATGTCTGTATGTATGTATGTATGTATGTATGTATGTATGTATGTATGTATGTATGTATGTATGTATGTATGTATGTATGTATGTATGTATGTATGTATCTATGTATGAATGTATGTTGATTTTTCTGGCTAGTCGACACTGCCTTGGTGCAAAAGGAAGTCGCTTCTGCCTTCAAATACATGAAATCTTTGTTTTCATATCTACATATATAAGGTGCGTGTAAAGTCATAAAATTATCTCTCAGCTGGGAAGAAAGTGGCTTTCGGTCACGAATCTAGCACGTGATCCAACACCATGATAGCAAATCACATGCCGTGTGTAATGAAATAAAAACACATTTATGTATCACAATGACTTCTATGATTGACCTTGCCGTTCCATATATGCAGAAGAGTAAACAAACCATATCAAGAGCAATGGAGAAAGTGTCTATTAATGCGACATTTACTGCTCCAAATACTCCATAATTGAGAACATACTCAGTTGTGCCAAGGTACTGTTACACTAGATGCCATTGTATTCACCCCCCGTCCTTCCTCCGTGATCTATTTAAGTATGAATGGCATTTAACAAATACCATTGTAGATGAAAGTGGATGATGTCGGACTCTGTGACCTGGGGCCAGTTGTTCTGAGTAAACCGTTTGGAGTTGCAAGAAAGAAAAGTGAAAGTAGGGAAATGAAACAGGGAGGGTGAGAGAAAGGAGGCTACAAGTTTCTTGAAAGATCTCTTACATAATGTAAAGTTCAGCATTTTTTTTTTTTTTTTGTAGCTGTTAGAAACGGTGTGCTTCCATGTCATGAATAGAAAACGGAGACATTTCGTTACATGGCACTGCTGGAACAAAACTGTTTAAAATTGTGTATTCAAGTTGTGATAGAAATAAGGCGAATTGTAACACCAGAATAATAGATGACCTTTATCACGAGATAACTGGGGTGTTGAAGAAAATTAAAAGCATCTAGTTTATGTAAATGAGAAAGCAATGATGAGAGTAGAGGGGAATGGCTACAATTCTGCTTTTAGATTACTTACGGGCAGTCACAAGCCGTCTACTCGGTCCAGTTCGTAGAACAAATCGGTCAGTTAGTTATCGTCTTGCTTCATGAGGAAGAGGTTACATTTTTTGCATCTTGACCCCCGGGCCATAGGGCTGATGTCCAAGCGGCCATGTATTTCCTGGAGCGTAAAATAAATAAATAAATAAATAGATAAATAAAGTAAGTAAATAAATAAATGCATAGATAAATAAATAAATAAAGAATAAATAAATAAATAGATAAAATAATAATAATAACAAACAAATTAACAAAATAAGATAAAATAAATTGTAGAATAAATTACAATCTGCTCTCAGGATGAAAACATTGTCTTTCCAGAGGGGTATTTTTTTTTTTTTTTTTTTCAATTCTAGCCTTCAGAATGCAACATATTGTAAATCGTAGAGGTGGTTGAATAAGCGACAGGGTGGTAAAGTGAACATATAAAACAGTTGAGGTTTTAATTGACTGACGTTTCGTCCTTACCAGGATGTAAGAAAAAATAACATCATACAAGTGGTAAAGGTCAGTTTCAAGGGAACAGCATAAAGGAGGGACGATTATAGTACAAAATAATCATACCTCTATGAGTAGATATTTTAGATATTTTACTCTGATATAGACAAATGAGGTGTGGCTCCCGTCCCGTAAAGGCGGTCCAAGATAGTCCCAAAAGCACTGGCTGTAGGCTACCATGCAATAACTAATGCATGATACCATGCAGTCAATACCCCAGTCCGCGTAGATAAGATAAAATAAGATAAGATAGAATACATTAAAATAGAATTAAGTAAGACCAGATATAATAAAGTAAGATAGGACAGAATAAAATAAGATAGAATAAAATTAAATAAGATAAAACAAAATGAATCAGGATAAAAATAGATGTAGTTTTTCGTGAAGAAGAGCCCAACTAGGTCCAATGATCATCTTTTCCAAACAGGTTTGTGTTTTCGAATATCTAATGATTTTTATCTTATCCTCACGCCGAGATCCATCGAGCACAAAAGTTCAAGTTTCTTTGTTCTCCTTCTTTATTCTTTCCCTTTGTGCAGCGTTGGGACTCGATCCCGCCCCATGACGACAAAAATCCCGGACTTAAGCACTGACAGCTACCGGCGACGTCGCCTAGCACACCGGGCTAAGGTGACGATATTGGTCAGAGCGTAAGTTCTTGGGAACGAAACCAGATTCCAGTATGGCAAAGGGAGGGAGGAGAGGGAGAGAAAAGAGAGAGGGAAGGAGAAAAGAAAGAGAGAGAGAGTCAGAGAAAGGGCTACTAGGAGGAAAGAGAAAGAGAGAGCTGACAGGAACTGTTCAGGCGCCGCGCCGGATCCGGGTTGGCGAAAAAAATTAGTATTCCTATACCTTCGCAAACATCCCAGTCCTCGAGGGACCCGTCACCTTCACGTCGGGGACGGGGCAGTAGGAGGAGTCCCTTAGGCCTCACGCGCGCACGCGCGCGGGGGATTTGTCAGTCCCTCTTGTTCTTCTACGGATTCGTCCCTTAAGCTTATGCATCCCTCTCCTTGTTTGGAAGCACCCATCGTGTGTGTGTGTGTGTGTGTGTGTGTGTGTGTGTGTGTGTGTGTGTGTGTGTGTGTGTGTGTGTGTGTGTGTGTGTGTGTGTGTGTGTGTCTGTGCGCGTGCGCATATGTGTGTGTATGCGTGCGTGCGTGTTTGTGTGTGTGTGTTGATGTTTACTGGTGAACCCGTGCCGAGAAAAACTGTCAGTTTGGTGTTTCCAGACGTGGCGTTGAAGGTTTATGTATGGGAAAATGTGTCTGGGATGTCCAGTGTGTATACTGGTAACGTTGACGTCTATATGTCTGTGTAAAGGTTCACTGTCCTTGGATGGTACTGAGGCTTCGTAGTATGGAGTCATGCGGGAGAGGTGTCACGTGACTGACCTCTGGGGGATGAGTTACGTGCATTTCTCACAGGAGATGTGATGTGAATATGTAGGAGATGAGTTACGTGAATGCCTTGCAGGAAATGTTGATCCTAGTTTGTGTTGTGCCTGTGATCGCAATACACGACATTTGTCGGAAGTGTGAAAGCAAGTCCCGTGAAAATCGTATTGTTGGTTTGGCTGTGTTGAATATTTGTGGTAGTACATACTTTCCATGTGCCCCGATTTTTGACAACGCGTGCAAACCTTACGTGTTCTCGAGGGGGATCTGTGGCGTGAATGGTAGCGGGTGTAAGATGTATTTCTCGATCTCGTGTTATGTGGAGATGCCTGCGTGACCTGAGCTACGGTGTGTTTGGGTGTGATAAGTATTGACTGGCTCTGTATTTAAGCGATCGCTTTGTCAGAGTCCTGGAACTTCCTAACGAATCTGGCTACCTTGTCATCTGGTGTGAACGCAAGAGTACTAGCCTTTTGTAATGTTTCTGGGTGCAACTGAGAGAGGAATCAGAGATACGCCATTATAGATACTACATGCTCCAGTGCAATCTTTTCGTCTACAACCCAATCTGACTGCTTAAGGCTTTCTCTTAATTCTGTTTTGAATGTGGACGCTATTTTAACTGCTCTGTCCTTAGTGGTGTATGGCCCGTCTTGGCAAGAGAGTACACGGGAGATAGTGCTCCAAGTGGCTCAAAAGTAGCAAAGGCTTTTTTTGAATTCTGTGACGAAATCCGCATAGTTATCAGTTTCCACGAAGACGTCAGACTGAATGATATCCCCGGCCAAGGTGTCGTGTTTGTCTATCCTAGATGTTAGGATCGATATTTTTGCTTTGTCATCAGTGGCACGTCTACGTATTATCTCTGCGTCAACCTCCGCGAGGAAATTGTGTACAGGGATGTTCCTACCATTGAAAAGGGGCGAGGTCGCCTCGTCCTTTAGAACTGTAATTAGATTTTGGATGGTCATCTTGTTTGGCAACGTGTTTGCTCTTTGTGACGGGTTGCTAGAGCGCTAAGTGGCCATGTCCTGTGTCTGAATTTCGCACAGAGTGGCTTCGTGAGATGGGTTTGTTTGTCGCGTCAGAGTGGTGTTCGGCCCTATGCATTAATAGAAATTAAAGAGACCTTGTTGATACTAGGTGGCCAAAATAACGGAAAAAATATCTACTTACCCAGGTTGACGTATGGAGGGAAGGGAGATGGAGAGTTGTAGTGAAGGGAAGTGCCGTCGGTCGAGTTTGCGGCTAGGGGCACTGCTGCAAATAATGGAGGAGGTTAGTCTTTGTGATGTTGGTTTTTGAATGAATGAGGAAGAAAGAAAATTATATAAATATATATATATGTACACACACACACACACACACACACACACACACACACACACACACACACATATATATATATATATATGTATATATATATATATATATATATATACATATATGGGGGGAGTTACACAGCAACGACACACTTAAGAAGAGTGTACGTCCCGTCGCTCGTGATGCAGCTGGCTGATGCGGCGACGAGTGTCTGTCGCTACGTCTCGTCGCTCGTAGTGTAGCTGGCTGATGCGGCGACGAGTGTCTGTCGGTACATCTCGTCGCTCGTAGTGCAGCTGGCTGATGCGGCGACGAGTGTCTGTCGCTACGTCTCGTCGCTCGTAGTGCAGCTGGTTGATGTGGCGACGAGTGTCTGTCACTACGTCTCGTCGCGAGCCATGTGATATACCCTGTGAGAGACGCCAGGAGAAGTTCCCTATCTACGAGAGGCGTCTGGCGATTTATTTCATCTTGGACTGAGGAGACAATAAGAGGTCTTCTCAGCCAAGCACTCCGGGACGGCGAGCACGTCGGGCACCCCATATATCAGAGAGGCCACAGGACACTCTAAACAAACTCGAGTCGACGCGACGCGAACAAGGTCAAACGTCATCGCCGAAGATTTGTACCGTTAGACAACGGTCTTCACATCAATACCCCTTTTTGGCAACCCTCAAGACCACCTTTCTACCATTATTCCTATTGGGCACCCATTCGTGGGGCACGCCCCCTTTTGCTTTCTGTAATTTTTAGCTAGGAAAATCTGGCAACCTCCAGAGTTTTGCTCTGGGCTGCCAGCAGTTGTTGTATCAGACTAAGATCAGAAATTAAAGAAGAAAAACACATACGTCTTTCCCTCCAACCACGCCACGCACGCCAACATTGTGAACATAACATAAGAACATAAGAATGAGACTACAAGAGACCATAAGGCCTACACTAGGTAGCTCCGTATCCATCACCACCTGTCATCCCCATCCATAAAGTTGTCTAATGGTTTCTTAAAACAACTGATAGTTTTAGCGCTTACTACATGGTTACTAAGTTTATTCCATTCGTCGACCACCCTATTAGTAAACCAATTCTTGCCTATTTCCTTTTTAAATCTAAATTTGTCCAGTTTATAACCATTACTGCGAGTCCTGCCCTGTTGCTTTAATATGATGACCTTGTTTGCATCACCCTTGTTAAAGCCTTTGATCCACTTTAACAACTCTATTACATCACCCCCGCACCCTGCGTTTTTCCAGAGAGTGTAAGTTAAGGCGCCTAAGCCTCTCTTCTCTGTACTGATTCTAGTGAATTGATGTCCATTCTGTAGGACGGAGACCAAAAGTGTACCGCATAGTCAAGGATGGGTCTAGCTATCGCTAGATAGAGTTTAATAATTACCTCTGCACTTCTATTCGTTACCGTCCTAGCAATGAAACTTAATACTCTGTTAGCTTTATTCCTAGCGCTAATGCACTGTTTCCTGGTTTTAAGGTCCGGACTCACTAGAACTCCCAAGTCTCTCTCGCACTCAGTTTTCTCTAAAAGCGTGTTATCTAAGCTGTATCTATTTTCGGGGTTGTGTAGCCATACGTTTAACACGCTTCACTTAGAGATATTGAAGTTCATTTGACATTTCACCGACCATGTGAACAATTTGTTAAGATCATCCTGCAGAATCTCTGCGTCGTCTCCTGACCTAATTAGGCGTCCTATTTTAGTGTCACCCGCAAACTTACCAACATCACTATTTATCTCGTCGTCTAAGTCGTTTATGTACATAATGAACAACAAGGGACCCAAAACCGAGCCCTGGGGGACCCCACTAGTAACATTGCCCCACCTAGATTTTACTCCATTTATGGTGACCCGTTGTTTTCTGTTACTATCCCAAGCTCTAATCCATTCTGACACTTTTCCTTCTATGCCATGGGCTTTGATTTTATTTAGTAGTCTCTGGTGTGGCATCTTATCGAAGGCTTTGCTAAAGTCAAGGTAAATAATATCGTAATTATCATTGTTATCTGACGCGTGTGTATGTGTGTGTGTGTGTGTGTGTGTGTGTGTGTGTGTGTGTGTGTGTGTGTGTGTGTGTGTGTGTGTGTGTGTGT
>NC_134819.1:12073645-12076145 GCF_046742065.1 Oratosquilla oratoria
GTGTAGAGGAAAGGGAGGTTTTTTGGCTAGATTTAAATGAGTGAATAGAGAGTTTTTGGAGAAAAGTCATTGTAGTTGTATTGCAAGATCTCAATGCTAGAATAGAGGATGAAACAATAAAGGAGTGGTTGAGAAGTGTGGAATGCCAGGTAAATATCGAAGTGGAGAGCTGATGGTGGAGATGTGTTTAGAGAGTTGATAATAGTTAACACAATGTTTAAAAATAAATAAGCATAAGTACACATGGAAGAGGGTGGTGGATTGAAGGGTGGTTGATATGGATTTAATGGATTATGTAGTAGTATCCAAATAAAGAGTAGGGAGAGTTCTGGAAGTTTTTGTTTTTAGGGAAGAGAGTGGGGGAATATCAATTTTTTTTTTTTTTTTTTTTTTATGTGGAAGGTAAGTTGAGATTATAGGATAGGACGGAGAAAGAGGAAAAAGGCAGAAGGTAACTAGATGCTTAGAGTAAACTGTTAAAATGAGAAGGAAAAGGAACAAGAGTACAAGGAGAAGCTAAGAGAAGTGTGGAAATTGGTGAAGGATAGAGAATAGGTGGGAGTGGAGGAGGAATGGGGGTGTTTCAAGAGAGAGTCTCAAGGTATGCAAAGATAGTATGTGGAATAAGGAGGATGGGAGGGAATAGAAGGAAAGGTAGTGAGTGGTGGGATGATGAAGTGAAGAGGGTTGTAGACGAGAAGAAGCGAACATTCACGGACTTGTTGCAAAGTAAGACAAGAGAAACATATGAGGCACAAAGAAAAAGAAGAGAAGCAAAACATAAGATAAAGAAAAAAAAACCAGATGTGAAATTGGGGAAGAGTAAGCCAGAAGATTTGGAAAATAATAAAATGATGTTCTGGAAGGAAGTTAAGAGAGGAAGGGGAGACGAATCAAGTAGAGAAGAAAAGGTGCAGATAGAGAGATGATAACGGGAGAGAGGGTAGTAAGGGGAAGATGGGCAGAGTATTCTAGGGTCCTGCTAAATGTGGAGGAGGATGGGAGGGAGTGGTGGTAACAGTGGGAGGCGATAAGAAAATTACAGTGATAGGAGATGAAAATGGAGGAGAAATGAGAAAAGATGAGGTGCAAGGAGCTCTGAAAATAATGAGAGCACGTAAGGCACCTGGGTTAGATGTGTGTCATGAGGAGTATTTGAAGAAGGGAAGAATAGTAATAGTGGACTGGCTAGTGAGGTTGTTTAGTGTGTGTCTAAGGGAGGGTAGAATGCCGGTGGACTGGAGGATTGCCTGTATAGTTCTTCTTTACAAGGGAAAATGAGACAAATATGAGTGTAATAGTTTCAGAGGGATCAGTTTGTTGAGTATAGTTGGGAAGGCTTATAGAAGGGTTTTGATTAAGGGGATTAGGAGAGGAGCAAAGGGAGTAATTGGTGAGGAACAGTGTGGGTTTAAGAAAGGTAAAGATTGCGTGGATCAGATTTTTGTGGTAAAACATGTGAGAAAACTTTAGGAAAAGTTAAAGATATTTTTTAGGCCTATTGGATTTGGAAAAGACTTATGACAGGGTAGACAGGAAGGCACTATGGGAGGTTTTGCAGATATATGGGACTAGGAGAAAGCTGTTAAGGGCAGTCAAGAGTTTTTACGAGAGTAGTAGAGCCTGTGTTTGAATTGGAAATGGAGAGACCTAATGGTTTGAGATAAAGGTGGAACTGCGTCAAAGATGTGTCATGTAGCCGTGGTTGTTCAATGTGTACATGGATGGGGTGATGCGGGAGCTAAATACGAGGGTAACGGGAAGGGGATTGGAGATGGTTAAAAATGGAGAGAAGTGTGAGGTGAGCCAGTTGTTGTTTGCTGATGATACTGTGCTTGTGGCAGGGTCAGAGGCGGGATTAAGGAAGTTTGTGACAGAATTTGGAAAGTTATGCGATAGGAGAAAGTTGAAGGTAAAGGTGAGTGAAATTAAGGTGATGACATGTACAAGAAGAGAGGATGGCAGCAATTTGGAAGGGTTAAAGGAGAGAGGCTGGAGGCAGTGGATATATTTAGATACTTGGAGTCGTATGTGGCGGGAAAGGAAGGAGCGGAGGTGGAGGTAAATTGTAGATTTTGAGAAGTGCCTTAGGGGATTAAAAAGTATAATGGGAAATAGGCATTTGGAAATGGTAGTAAAGAGGAGATTATATGAAGGGGTGACATGGAATTTAAGAGAAGCAGAGAGGAAAAGCTTAAATGTGTTTGAGATGAAATGTCTATGAAGTATGGTAGGGATTATCAGGTTAGATAATGTGAGAAATGAGGAGGTGAGGAGGTGAGGGGGTTGAAAAGGAGATGGCAGATAGGGCTGATGATAGAATATTGGGAAGGTTTATACACATGGAAAGAATGAGTGAAGAAAGATTAGTAAAAGCGGTGTGGAAGGCAGAGGTGGATGGAGGTGAACATGAGGGGATGACCGAAGATGAGATGGATGATGGGGTGAAAGGGGCGTTGAGCAGGATGGGTATGTCTGTTGAGCAGGGAAGGGAGAAAGC
>NC_134819.1:12083645-12088645 GCF_046742065.1 Oratosquilla oratoria
CCAATGCCCACGGTTCGGTTTCTCCGAGGAGGCCACCGTGCATTCGCCACCCTTCCCTCACATTCCAGACACAATCCTCGGCAGGTTCGATCGAATTGACCCAGCCATGAATTCTGTGAGTGTCCTTCGTTTCCTCCATCGAGGTTTGTCTCTTGTGGAGACAATCGCGTGGGTGGGATCAATTCAGGGAAACGTGTCATATGATGCCCATATAGATAGAGTTGACGTTCGTGAATTATGCCGATGACAGGCCTTGATTTAGCCACATGGACCAGCCTTTAGTTTAATACAAAGTCGCTTTAGTGATAATCCTTGATTCTTCGAAGGTACTTGGTACCAAAGAGGTGGAGACGCTTCTTCAAGTCAACATGCAATGCCCACGTCTCACAACCGTAAAGTAGGATAGGGAGCACAAATGACTTAAAGATTCTGATTTTAGTCCTCCTGTATAAATATCGGAAAGGACATAAAATTTGGCTGAGCAGGTCCACAACACCAGGTGCAATGTCAATCCTTCCAAAGACTTATTGACATGACCTACCATTGTTATGAAAAAATATTACGAAGGTATGTGAAGCTTTCCAAGTCTTCAGTGCCCTAGCCACACGCATGGACAGCCTGGACTGTGTCATCCAGTAAGCCCCCAAACGTATGTATGTATGCGTGTATATATACATAAGTGTATGTACGTATCTAAATAAGAATGTATGTATTCATATATGTGACTTTATCATTGCATGAACACTCATACAATATTTCTTTGTCCATGTGTACATATGCATGTACAGACACGCTCGTGCGTGTTTGTATGTGGTGTTATTCTCCTCGGTCTTGGAATACGTGTTGGGCTCATGATCGACAGCTTCTACCCTCCAAGATGAGAGCTCAGAGTTCATATATGGTCCATTTTATGGGTAATACTGTGAGCTCACACACACGCATAATTTTTTTTTTTTTATAAAGTACCACAAAAAAATCTATAAAAAAAAATTCGAAATAATAGGTGGTGTACAAGGAAAGTTATTGAAATGGATGAAATATTTCCTGAACGGGAGAAAAAAGAGGGTGGTTCTTAGAGACAAAAAATCGACCTGGGAAGAAATGATAAGTGGAGTCCTACAAGGTTCTGTATTGGCTCCGATAATGTTTACCATATATATAAATGACATGGATGAAGGTGTGGAATGTTATATGAACTTTGCAGATGATGCAAAACTACCAAAGAAAGTAAGTACACAGGACGATTGTGAATGGAGTCAAAAGTGGGAAGTGAACTTCAACATCAAGAAATGTAGTATAATGGAGTTTGGAAAAAGTAAAAATAGAATATCAGGGCAGTATAAAATTGGTACAAAGGAAGTAAAAAAAGTTAGCTTGGAAAGGGACCTAGGAGTAATTATCAGCAAAGCCATGTCACCGGACAAGCATATCAACAAAATAGTCGGATCAATGAAAGTAGCCTTTCACTATTTAGATGAGGAAATGGTAAAGAAGATATTAGTCACACTGATAAGACCAAGATTGGAGTACACTGAGATACTATGGACACCCGTTACTAAAAAGAATATAAAGAAATTAGAAAGAATTCAAAGAGCAAATACAAAGATGGCACCAGCACTCTCTGAATTGACATACGAACAAAGATTGTCCAAACTGGAACTACCAACCCTGGAACAAAGAAGAGAAAGAGCAGATCGACTGGCCATTTACAGAATTTTGAAAGTGATGGAAGTCCTCGACATAGAAGATTTATTGAAGGATAAGAGGATAAGAGGACAAGAGGACATGAAAAGAAACTCAAAAAGGATAGTTATAGAAGAGATCTAAAAAAGAATAGTTTCCCACACAGAGTGGTAGATATCTGGAACAAATTGGATGAGGCAACAGTGTGTGCAAAAACTAAACAACAATTTAAGAACAAACTAGATGCTGAGAGATACAAAGTCGGGTCACCAAGAGCATAGCTCTCTTCCCGTATAGTACACACACACACACACACACACACACACACACACACACACACACACACACACACACACACACACACACACACACACACACACACACACACACACACACACACACACACACACACACACACACACACACACACACACACACACACACACACATACACGCAAACACACACACACACGCACACACACACGCACGCACGCACACACACACACACACACACACACACACACGCACGCACGCACACACACAGACACACACACACACACACAGACACACACACGCACGTATGCACACACACACACACACACACTGACACACACACACACACACACACTGACACACACACACACACACACAGAGACATGCACACACATACACAAATACACACAAATGCACACAAATACACACAAACACATGCACACACACGTGCGCGCGCACACACAAAAACACACAAACACACACACACACACACACACACACACACACACACACACACACACACACACACACGCACACACACACACACACACACACACTTGCCCACGCGCACATACTGCCATTGCACCATCATAGCGGGGATGGGTTGAACATAAGATTCGTGTATATGTATGTAACTCGAGCATACAAATATAAGAAAATGTGCTCAATTCATATCTCTCTTGATGGAGTAGTGGTTAGAGTCACTGTCCACTTTGTACGTCGGAGCTGAGTTCGAGTCCTTGGCTTCACTACGTATCAGTTTCCGTATATGTCTCCGTCGAGCGCATTGTCAGTCTCGATCGTGATGACATGGAATTAAAGTGAAAAAGTTAATGTAGTTGAAAAAAAAATTATATCTGCACTGGGGACCATTCAGTGTGTGTGTGTATAACACTTGCCCACGCGTACATACTGCCATTGCACCACCATAGCGGGGATGGGTTGAACATAAGATTCGTGTATATGTATGTAACTCGAGCATACAAATATAAGAAAATGTGCTCAATTTATATCTCTCTTGATGGCGCAGTGGTTAGAGTCACTGTTCACTTGGTACGTCGGAGCTGAGTTCGAGTCCTTGGCTTCACTACGTATCAGTTTCCGTATATGTCTACGTCGAGCGCATTGTCAGTCTCGATCGTGATGACATGGAATTAAAGTGAAAAAGTTAATGTGGTTAAAAAAATTAATATCTGCGCTGGGGACCATTCAGTGTGTGTGTGTGTATATATACATACATACATATATATATATATATATATATATACATATATATATATATATATTGTGTGTGTGTGTATTTACCTAGTTGTATCTTACGGGAAAGGGAGATACGTTGGTGGTGTTTCGTTTTTGGTCTTTGTATCTCGCAATATCTAGTTTGATCTTAAATTCATGTATGGTTTTTGCACACACTATTACTTCGTCCATTTTAATCCAGACATCCATCACTCTGTGTGGAAAACTGTTCTTTTTCAGGTCCCTGCTATACCTGTCCTTTTTTAGTTTCTTTTCATGTCGTCTTGTATTTCTCTTATTCCAATTTACTGTCTTCTCTATCAAGGACTTATATTCCTTTCATTCTATAGATGGTCAATAGGTCACCTCTTTCTCTTCTTTGTTCCAGAGTCGGTAATTCCAACATTGACAATCTCTCCTCAAATGACAGTTTTGAAAGTGTTGGGGCCAACTTCGTAATTGCTCTTTGGATTATTTCAATTTTCTTTATATTCTTTTAGGTACTGGGTGTCCATAATGTCGCTGCGTACTCCAGGCTTTGCCTTATCAGTATGATTAGTATTTTCTTTACCATTTCTTTGTCCAAATAGGTAAAGGCCACATTTATTGATCTTAGGAAGTTACAGGTTTCTCCGACAATTTTATTTATCTGCTTATCAGGAATCATATCCTTTGTGATAATTGTTCCCGCGTCTTTTTCCGAACTCACTTTCTTTACTTCCTTTGTACCGATTTTATTATGCCCTGATATTCTCTTTTTATTTTTTTCCAATTTCCATTATGTTACATTTCTTTATGTTGAAGTCCACTTCTGACTCTATTCCCTACCCTGTTTGTAATGGTGTAATTGTAGCGTTTTATATTTATTATTGTATATTGTACATGTATATTATTGGATCGGGAGATACGTGTTTTTCCATTATATTAATGTCCTAGAATTGTTGTGCATTATCATCATTTTATATTTTGTTTGTACTTTGTATTTATAAATATGTTGTAAGTACCCAACGTTCTGTTCGCTCGAGAGTTTTCCCGCCTAGATTGGCGTCCCTCAGCTGGCAGTTTTCGATTACGCCCTCAATCATACGCACGCTTTTGGTTGTAGTGCTTATTTAAGTGATTGATACAATATTTTATATTGTTATTATTATTTCATTAGCCACTCTCATACATGTTTAGGACTCTCTGTAGCGACTCACAGTCCTCTTCTGTACTTACGAGTACTTTCCTCATCAGTTTTGCGTCGTCTGCAAAGTTCATGTAATATTCTACTCCCTCATCCATGCCATTTATATAAATAGCAAACATTATTGAAACCAATACTAATCCCTGTGGGACACCACTAATCACTCCCTCCCAAGTAGAGCTCTTATCTCTGAGCACTACTCTCATTTTTCTTTCATGCAAAAAGTCCTCCATCTCATTAACAAGCTATATAAATCGTTAGTTCGTCCACATTTGGAATATGCTGTTTCCGTATGGTCACCGAATCTCATGAAAGACACTGACAGATTGGAAAAAGGCCAACGGCGAGCCACAAAACTGATTCCAAATATCAAAAATAAATCATACGAAAATCGACTAAAATATATTAATCTATTTTCCCTAAAAAAACATAGACTCAGAGGTGACTTGAAACAGGTTTTTACGATTCTAAAGGGAATTGACAACATCAAAAGTAACAAAATTTTCACATTGAATGAGAATCCGACAAGAAACAATGGTCTCAAACTGTCAGGAAATAGATTTAATTTGGAAGTGGGTAGAAACAACTTCGCCAACCGTGTAGTTAATGAATGCAATAA
>NC_134819.1:12103645-12108645 GCF_046742065.1 Oratosquilla oratoria
CCCAGGAGGCGTACAGCTGAGCTGGTCGAGAGCGTGAGAGTCAGTTCAGCAGTCCGAAACGCTCTGTGCTCAAGCGAAGTCAGTCCCTCGGTATATCCCGTGAGACTTGCAGGAGAGTGCTAGTAATGGATGTAAAGGCCTACCCATACAGGATACAGACGAAGCAAACCCTTACAGCCTCAGACAATGAGCAGAGAAAGGCTATGACAGTCATGATACTGGTGAAGATCCAGGAGACCCCAGCTTTCCTTAACCTCCTTTAGACCTCAGATAAAGTTCACTTCTATCTTGAAGGAAAGGTAAACTCGAAGATGAATGTCTTCTGGTGGACCTCCAGACCCAATGAGGTAGCCACCAACCACCTACACTACCCCAAGTAAACGGTATGGACTGCAATCTCAGCCAGAAGCATCATCGGACCATTCTTCATCGAGCAATCTGACGCGACAGTGACAGTCACCAAGGAGTGGTATGTTGAGGTCCTCAGAACCTTCAAGAGTGGGCTGCAGACCCTGTACCCATCTCCTATGGGGGAAGTTCTGGTTCCAGCAAGATGGAGCTCTCACACCTCAAACCTGTCCCGAGATTGGCTAAAAGAGAACTTTGGTGGCCGTGTGATTAGTTTGAAGACTGATTATAAGTGGACACCTCACAGCCCAGGGCTTAGCCCTCAGATTTCTTTCTCTGGGGCTACCTTAAAGACAGAATGCACGTAGGGAGATCCAGGACCATCACGGAACTCAAGGAAGTCATCAGGGAGATCAGAACCTTTCTTCGGTCGGTTTGTAAGGACGTCATGGACAACTTTGTACTGCGTCTCAAGAAATGCACAGAGCTAAATGGAGGTCATCTTGAACACATGCTCTAGAATAAGGAATAAAAGTCCAAAAACTTTCATGTTTTGCTATGATGTTATAAACAATAAACTAGTTATCACCAAAGTTTCGTTCAATTCTTGCTTAAGAATTAAGAAATAAAACATATCGAATCTTGGGGCCCTTTTTTGGGGGGAGCGGGGGGTCACCCTGTATTAGATTAAAATTTCGAGTCCTCTAGTGCCTCTCCCCTCGCTCACACAACAAACACCCAGGTTCTTTTTTCGTACTCCTGCGTGTCTTCACACTCCGTGTTTCAACACTTTCGATTTCGTGCAATTGCTTTTATCCCCCTGTTTTCGTTTACTATGGGACCCCGTCCACGTACGATCAGGTCTTAAGGCCGCAGGATAGATCAGGTCGGATACGACTTGATTGGATCACGTAAGTATTGATATACACGATCCAATCCGATCGTATCCAATCAGATCTATCCGGCGGCCTCAAGACACGATCGTAAAGTGGATGGGATCGCTATAGCCCTCCTTGAAACCAGTTATGCTCTGGGTGCATACTATTTCCCCTGGAAAAACATTCCACTTGACCGGTTCTCCACTTGGAATCTTTACACTTTTGACACCTTTCATATGCAATTTCTTGGGTAGTTTGAATATGTTTCTTCTCGCTAGGGTCCATCCCCTCTCCCTCTCTCTCTCTCTCTCTCTCTCTCTCTCTCTCTCTCTATATATATATATATATATATATATATATATATATATATATAGATATATATAGATATAGATATAGATATATACATATGGATATATATATACATATATATATATATATGTATATATATACATATATCATATATATATATATATATATATATATGTGTGTGTGTGTGTGTGTGTGTGTGTGTGTGTGTGTGTGTGTGTGTGTGTGTGTGTGTGTGTGTGTGTGTGTGTGTGTGTGTGTGTGTGTGTGTGTGTGTGTGTGTGTGTGTGTGTGTGTGTGTGTGTGTGTGTGTGTGTGTGTGGTGTGCACGTGCGTGTGTGTGCGTGCGTGTGCGTGTGCTTGTGTATATACGCTAGAATGTATGTGCGCTCGCAGGCGCGTCGTCCCTGCCTCAATGCAAGTGTAGTTGTACATTTCCCCGACATTTTACGTCTACGCCTCGCGCCGACGATAAAAGTCACGCAGTCCCACTTTGACGAAAGGAAGTCGAAGACTTAGCAGGACCTTCGAACAGAGCCTGTGGTCCTATTTCCATTCCCCACAATAAGAAAGACGTACGTTCGAACGGCTGATTTCCTTTCACCATCTCACCTTGACACGCAAGGTAACTTTCTCTCTCCATAACTCACATGGAGGAGGAAGTAGAAATATGCAGAGTGAGGGTGGGGATGGAAGCAAAAGAATGGGAACTTAAATGTTAAAAAAAGAGCTTAAAAAAAACGGAGAGGAGTGAGATAATAAGGTATTGAGGTCGGCAGATATATATCTCTTGCAAATATGTTGGGTGTAACGTGAGGTACATTTGAAATAAGAGAGACAACGTCAAGCGATAAGACTGTTCATCATCACACAGCAGAGATGTGGAGTGTGGAGGTCCGGCAAGAATGTGGAGTTGTCTTTTCGCTGGAGTGTCCGTAGATGAAAGTGGAGGAATCTAGAAGTGGAGAGGTGGAGGTGGAAGAGTGGCTCCTTAAGATGGGGTGTGGACGCTGGGAGTAGGAGATGTGGCCCAGTAGGTGAAGTGTTGTTTGATCAATTAGAAAGATCTTCAGGAACGGTGGGGCCAACACTTCTTTCCCAGCGAGATGCGTGACGCAGCGATGCATGTGCAAGTGCAGGAGGAGGAGGAGGAGGAGAAGGAGGTGGTGGAGGTGAAGGTATAGGTGGAAGGGAGGGAGTATAGGCTGGAGTAAGATGAAGAGGAAAAGGAGGAAGAGGAGTTGGAAGGGGAGGAGCAGGACGTGGAGTAAGACATGGAGAAAGAAGAGGAGAAGGAGGGGAGGACGAGGAGGAGGAGGAGGAGGGGAGGAAGAGAAGAAGTAAGATAAGGTGGAGGTGAAAGGGGCGGAGTAGGAGGTGGAATAAGAGGATGAGGAGGAGGGAAGGAGGAGGAGGAGAAGGAAAAGAAGGAGGAAGAGGAGGAGGATAAGATGGAGGATAAGGTCGAGGTGGAAGGGGAGGAGTAGGAAGCGGAGTAAAAAGAGAAGAAAAAGGAGGAGGAGGAGGAGGAGGAGGAGTTGGGCTAAAAGGAGTTACATGAACTTCACCAGAGCTATTGGTCCTTACATGGTTTTTTCGGCACCTAACTTATTATTATCACTATTTTTTCATTAATCTATTCAAAAGTAAATAATTCTAGTCGGGGGTTTGTAACTAAGTAAATGTCGAGACGTTTTTTGAATACCTCTACAGTGGAACAATCGATAACGTTGGATGGCAAACCATTCCATGTATCAACAACGCGATTGAAGAAAGAGCGTTTTGATACGTCTGTTTGATATCGTTTTCCTACAATCTTGCAACCCTTACTCTTAGTTGCACTGGAGGTGTCGATCTTAAAATATTTTTCCACATCCATGTTTTCAATTCCTTTAACAATTTTGATGACTTCAATTAGATCTCTCCTTCTCCGTTTCGGTAAAAAAAAAAAGAATAGTTCACTGAAGCGCTCTTCGTACGGCTTGTTCCGCAACCTAGGAATGATCTTTGTTAATCTACGCTGCATTCTTTGTAACTTCTCTATATCTATCATGTAATGTGGAAACCAGCACTGTACACAATTTTCTAGGTTAGGCCTGACTAGGGCACTGTAAAGATTAAGAATAATTTCTTGTAAAGATTAAAAATAATTTCTTCAGCTTTAAACTCAAAAGCTCTGCCCATAAATCCAATTAATTAATCTCCAGTTCCAGTGACCTCCGAACACTGTTTGATTGGTTTTATATCATTTCAGATCACAACACCAAGGTCGTACTCTTGTTCTGCACTTACCAGTCGGTACTACAGTATTATCAATATGAAATACTTTACATAAATGTATATTAATAAATATCTGGAAATTTTCCGCCCATTCGCATAAAATGTTCAAATCACTTTGCAATTTTCATTGTTGTGTTATGTATACAATCTTATTTGCAATTCTGGTATCACATGCAAATTTTGATCATTTATACTTTATGTTTTTATCCAAGTCATTAATGTGTATCAGAAAAAGTACAGGACCTACCACAGAGCCCTGAGGCACTCCACTTGATACACAATGCCAATCTGAGCATTTCCCATTCAGAACACGTTCCTTACGATCAGATAGCCATTCAGAATCGGTAAATATGTCCTACTATACCATGGCCTTCTATTTTACTTATTAACCTTCTATGAGGGACTTTATCGAAAGATTTTTGTAAGTCAAGATATATGTCAACTGTCCTCCCTTCTTCGTACATTCCATAAATATCAAGCAAGAAGTCGAGGTTTATCAGACACGAGCACTTATTACTGAAACTATGTTTTGAATCTTTAGTGATATTGTTTGCTCTAAGAAGTCCATAATTTTGCTTCTCAGGATTGTCTCTATTAGTTTACAGACAACTGATTTAAGGTTAATGGGCCGATAATTACCAGGATTGGATTTGCCACCCTTTTTAAACAAGGCCACAACATTTTATAGTTTCCACTCTTGCACAACTCTTCTAGATTGTAAAGAAAAGTTAAAAATCACAGCGAGAGGCTTGCAGATTGCTTCTTTAAGTTCCCTGAGTATTTTTGGGTAATTATTGTCTGATCCATGCGATTTACATATTCCAAGTTTATCTATATCGCGCATCACATCATATTCTGCAATATCCATGCCAAGTAGACGTGTGGATACTGTCTGTCCAGGTGGAACTGGCTGTTCGTTTCTGCAGTTCACAATAGTAAACACAGAGGAAAAATAATCACAAAGGATGTCTGTCATTGCCCTCTCTATTATTTTCTCCCCTGCTAATTGGAGGTGGGGGAGGAGGGGGAGGATAAGAAGTGTAGGAGATGGGAGTAGGAAAAGAGGAAGGAATGGGGAATACAAGGAGAAAGAATAACTGACAGAAGGAGAGGGAGAAGCTGAATAGGAGAGGAACTTACTCTAGGTGGAGGAGGGAGAGGAGGAGGAGGTGAGCAGAAAGAGAAAAA
>NC_134819.1:12116145-12121145 GCF_046742065.1 Oratosquilla oratoria
GATATTATTTCTGCCCCGCGAGAGAGTCGCACCCGGACCTCCGTAGTGGCTGGCCTCGAACCACCCACGGTTTGCCTTGAATATTTCTTCTTTGTCCGTTGCTGCTCCTGGCATTTTCTTAACGAGGTCGGCGAAATTTACTTTCGCCTTTTCACAAATGATAATCTCGTTAATAGTGTCCTTGTTCTTGAGGATAGTGCAAATTGTTGGTATAGTCCGATTGCATGTGCGTGCTAGGTCAGCCACGCTCACACCTCGTACTTCACACCTCGTACACCTTGTACATCTCTCAATGATTTTACGTTTCACTTCTACTGTGATTTGTCCTCTCTTATCCCTATCTTCTTGCGGTTTGGAAAATGTACGATCACAAGCGACACTAAGATGCTGGCGTAACGAACGCTAAACACAGACTGATAGCCGAGCTTCCCGGTAACATGAACAGAACGTTCACTCCCTATACGTATGATACGTGTCCAGCTCCCATCACTGGCTTCATACTGAACGTATATAACAAACTGATCTATGACACATTATTTCATCACTAATCAATCACCACATTAACATTTGTTTCGTTTCCAATTGCGTTTCATGATCCACTTAGTTACCACAATGCAATTATTACAATATGGTTGGAAAATATCCAGAATTGCACCCGCAGAAATTTTTATTACAAAAACATGCTTTCTACTGTTTTGGACAATTCTAAGACACTTTTCTTCTATGATATTTTCGTCGAAAATGTTGCGTTTTCGAGTTATGCCCCCTCTACAATTATATCGGTAAAATATTCAAATTTTCGAAATAGAAACGGGGTTTTATACCACTATGGACGATTCTACGACTCTTTAGTTCTATGAAAGTTTTGGTAAAAAAAAATCGTTTTCAAGGTATGCCACCCCACTCCCAAATGGGGGAGTGTTTCTAGTGGAGTTCCCCAGAGCTCTGTTTTCGGTTTCTTATTGTTCATTATGTACATAAACGACTAAAATAGGACGCCTAATTTGGTCAGGAGACGACGCCGAGATTCTGCAGATAAATACTAACAATTAGTTCACATGGTCGGTGAAATGGCAAATGGACCTCAACATCTCAAAGTGCAGTATGTTAAACGTAGAGCTACACAACACCAAAAAAAAAACAGACATACTTTAGATAACACGTTTTTAGAGAAAACTGAGTGGGAGAGAGACTAGGGAGTTCAAGTGATTCCTGACCTTAAGTCCAGGAAACAGTGCATTAGTGCCAGAAATAAATCTAACAGAGCATTAGGTTTCATTGTTAGGACGGATACGAATAGAAGTGCAGAGGTAATTATCAAACTCTATCTAGCATTAGTTAGACCCATCCTTGACTATGCGGTACAGTTTTGATTTCCGTCTTATAGAATGGACATCAATTCACTAGAATCTGTATAAAAGAGAATGACCAAAATGATATATGGGCTCAGAAATTTACCTTACGAAGAGAGGCTCAGGCACCTTAACTTACGCTCTTTGGAAAGACGCAGAGTGCGGGGTGATCTAATAGAGTGACCCAAACAAGGTCTTCATAGACAACAGGGCAGGACTCGCAATAATAGACTTAAATTGGACAAATTTAGATTTAAGAAGGAAATAGGCAAGAACTGGTTTACTAATAGGGTGGTTAACGAATGGAATAGACTTAGTAACCATGTAGTGAGCGCTGAAACTATCGGTTGTTTAAAGAAAGGGTTAGATAACTTTATGGTTGGGGTGACAGGTGGTAATGGACATGGAACTGCCTAGTGTAGGTCTTATGGTCTCTTGCAGCCTCCTTCATTCTTATGTTTTCATGTTCTTATATTCACACGCACGCGCACACGCACACACACACACACACACACACACACACACACATATATATATATATATATATATATAGATATGTATGTATATATTGTTATAGCCAACCGTGAATCGAACCACTTTCAAATCGCCCGCCTACTACTAACGGCTTCGAATACGACTCGTGGCCATCATACGTACGCACAACGTTGGGGTTCGAACCTTGCCATGAAACACTTGGCCACGCCTTCCTCGGGTATATAAAGAGAAACCGGCTGTCCGCCCCCACACGGACTCTGACCCTTACCTTGTGGACTTCAACCCCGGGTCTCACCCCTTCGTCGCTGTAATATCGGTGCACTGCAGTTTTGTTCGCAAGTATAGTATTAACTGATTCTTTGGATTTGTATAGGGTTATTATTTTGATTGAATTATATATGTTTGTTAAGACTCGATGATCTGTGAATTGTATGTTTTCTTTATTAGGAAAGTGTATTTATGTTATTCCTCAGAATACTGTGAGTGTATGTTCGTAAATGTTAAACAGTAAAGCTTTATTTTCGTTTGTTGTAAATATAGTTTATTTAAGTTTCGTGCAGACTTCTATCTTACCTTATAATCCTTACTTACATTCAGTCTCAAATACTGCTTTTCCTCGGAACGTACCTTTATCTATCTAAATTATCTATACGTTCCACTTTATTGTTATGGGCCTTGCTCCCGATCTGGAACTCTACTTACTCCTAGTCTCGAATTTAGTTCCCTACTTTTCATTAACTCAGGCCAAACCAAGCAAGCGCCCATGACAATATATGTATATGTATGTATACATATATATATATATATATATATATATATATATATATTGATTTATATATATTTATTTATTTATAAATTTATATTTATTTATATATATATATTTATTTATATTTATATATAAATATATGTGTATATTTATATATATATTTATTTATATATATATATATATATATACATATATATATATATATATATATGTATATATATATATATATATATATATATATATATCCTATCCAAGAGTTGACACCTTGACATGGTGGCTAGACTTGAGAAACTTAATGACTACAAAAGCTATGTCGATAGAGAGGAAATCTCTTCTGGGTCACCCATATCGAACAGGTTTTGTAAGAAAGATGAAACAAAGAGCAGCTCACACACACAGTCGTAGGACCCACTGCTAACTGGCACGTCCCTGATGGCGAACAGGGAAACCCCTCATAGATATAAGAGGTACCGTCATGATGACGGCATGGACCATTGGGCACCATATAGGGCTTCACCGAATATAATGAATAAGGTGGCACCAGAGAAATATCTCACCAGAAACCAGTTGGCAAGGGGGTGAGATTACTCCCAAAATCCCTTCGTAGCACTATGAATAACACAACAAAACAAAACAGGGCGTTCCTGTTGGATCATCGTCTCCTAAAAGTCCAACCGCATTGCCTTGTGTGCTTACGGGCAGTGTGCCACCGAATGTGAGTAAACACTTTCCAAGCATATTCAAGATTTGAACATTAAACAATATGAAGAAAATGAAGATCTATACCTACAACGTAAGAACTCTCTCAGAAGACCACAGGCTGGAGAATTTAACAGAAGAACTAGACAACATCAAGTGGGACATCGTAGGACTGAGCGAAGTCCAAAGAACGGAAGAAAAGCTGATACAATCATAAGATGGTCACCACATGTTTACTAAGAGGTAAGGACAGAGAAAGATCTAGTGGAGTAGGATTCTTGATAAACTGAGAGGTTGCTGGTAACGTAATCAAGTCCAGCAGTTTATCAGACAGGGTAGCTCGGGTTGTGATTAGGTTGTGTAAAAGCTACAATCTAAAAATAGTTCAAGTTTATGCACCAACTTCACAGAGTTCAGACGATGAAACTGAGTCCTTCTATGATGATTTAAGTCAAGTAATGGATCAAGAAAAAAGTAAGTACACGTTGGTAATAGGCGACTTTAATGCTAAAGTGGGGAAGACGGGAGATGAGTCGTGCATTGGGAAGTTTGTAGTAGGTGAAAGAAATGACAGGCGAGATGTTAGTCAATTTTGCAGGGAACTACAACATGAAAACAACGAACACTTTCTTCCAAAAGCGTGTAGGTCGTAAATGGTCCTGGTGAAGTTCAAATGGAACAACAAAGAACAAAGTAGATTTCATATTAGGAGATAAGAGCAAAAGCGTTAACAATGTTACGGTCATAAATAAAGTCAACATAGGTAGTGACCATAGAATGGTAGGTTGCACAGCTAAATTCATTTTCAGATCCGAGAGAAATAAACTAGTTTTAAAAAAGAAAATAAGCCTTGCAAAGGTTAAGAATAACAAGAAGTTTCAGTTTGAAATTAAAGATAGATTCAAAGTTCTAAGAACTAACGAGGACACCGTCGAGGATGTGAATTTGAATTTAGTGAATATCATTAGGGAATCGACAGAGAAAGTACAAAGTACAAGAAGTATTAGATAAAACAAATACTCCAAAGCTACAAATGACTTAATCAAAAGAAGGACCATGCAGATTACAAGCAGGAGAGACGAAATAGAAGAGTAGAACTAAATAAGCTTATCAACAAAAGGCAGAGATCAGAGAAAAGAAAGAGAAACATGGATGAAATAGAGGAAACTATTCGGAAAGGTAAAAGTATTAAAGAGACCGAGCGCAGACATGCTTTAGAAAGACAGCAAATGATATGTTTGAAAGACAGAAATGGAGAAATCGTTAAATGCAGAGATAATAATAAGAAATTTCAGTTTGAAATTAAAAATAGATTCGAAGCTCTAAGAACTAACGAGGACACCGTCGAGGATATGAATTTGAATTTAGTGAATATCATTAGGGAATCGACAGAGAAAGTACAAAGTACAAAACGTATTAGATAAAACAAATACTCCAAAGCTATAAATGACTTAAAACAAAAAAAAAAAGGACCATGCAGATTAAAAGCAGGAGAAATGAAATAGTAAGAGTAGAACTAAACAAGCTTATCAACAAAAGGCAGAGATCAGAGAAAAGAAAGACAAACATGGATGAAATAGAAGAAACTATTCGGAAAGGTAAAAGTATTAAAGTGACCGAGCGCAGACATGCATCAGAAAGACAGCAAATTATGTTTGAAAGATAGAAATGGAGAAATCATTAAATGG
>NC_134819.1:12136145-12143645 GCF_046742065.1 Oratosquilla oratoria
GCATGTCTACCAAATACAAGGAGGATGAAAAGATTATAAAGAACATAATCTATAGAAATGTTGTCCCCAAAAAAGAAAGTGATAAATTGTCCTTCACAATCTTTTACAAAAGTAGAAAGACCTCTTCTCTACTTTTAAGGAACAACCCCGCTCCAGAACCCCAGGAGGTTCGTCAATCCCACGTAGTATATAAATACACATGCCCAGAGGAGGACTGCACGCCCCTTTCTGTCTACGTGGGAAGGACGACCACCACATTATCTAGAAGAATCACCATGCACTTGCAACACGGAGGACCCAAGCAACACCACTGGACCCAGCATCGACGCCACCTCGATAGGGAGACTATGGTAAAAAACACCGAAGTTGTGGCAAAAGAAGAGGACCCTCAGCGCTTGGCTATCTTGGAAGCCATATGGATAAAGGAGCTGCAACCTGCCATTAATAGGCAGGTAAATGATTTCGCCCTCCTCCCTAGCATGAAACCTGTTCGGAGGAGCCAGATGGACAATCCCAAGACATCGGGCTCTCCTTCCCAGAGGCTCCCCATTCCCCGCGAAAGGGAAGAACTTCCTACCATACGTCGTTCCCAAAGACTGAGAAGCAGATTGGCGCCGAACCCGGGAGTGACCTCCCCGAGTACCATTTCCGCCAACTTGTGATCTCTCCCAGTGTTTGTGGTCCTGCGTGTGACTTCCCCCAGTTGCAACACGGTGACTTCTCCCCGTGCTTCCCATTTCATTTAAAATATGCTCCCTTTCCCTTTCTTTTCACTTCAACTGAGGATGCAGAAAGATCTGCGAAACGTCTTGATAACTATTTTGTTGTGCTTGTATTTTGTTTTTTGCTGTATTTCTTGTATTAATTTCTTGTATTGTGTTTATTGTGTACTATACTTTTGTGTCTATTATAACTTTTGTGTTTCCTATGAATTTTGGAAATCTGATTTACTCCCTTTCCCCCTACCAAAAATCTACTTTTCGCAAGCTTGAGAGCTCACGGAAAAAACTAATCAATAATTCTTTTGCTGTCGTTTTTAACAGAATATGCCTCAGAGAGAATCTCCTGCCACGCTTCACCAATATGTATATATATATATGTATATATATATATGTATATACATATATATGTATATACGTGTATATATATATGTATATATATATATATGTACATATATATATATATATATATATGTATATATCGTGACATCATGACAGGTGTATGAATGATAAGAATGGAAAGACACGTTTGGGAACAAGAGACTTTATTCCTGACCGGTTTCGCCTTTGAGGCTTCTTCAGAGGTAATATTTACAGAGAATAAAATCATTGGTATTGGTTGCTGTGGTTCATGAGGGACGCGGCGTGGGATTCCGTATGCTGCTTGGCTTGGTGGTCATGTGGGGTCAGATGTGAGGCGGGTGGATGTATTTGTTTCTTTGTTTTGTGTGAGCAATTGTCTCATGGCGTATTTGGCGGCATGTTTTGCAATTTTGATATCTCCTGTTCTGTTGTTGATGGAATCGATGGTGTTTATGTATATTGCTTCTAACGTTTTTCTTTGTGGTTTGTTTGGGTTTTCATGCAAAATATTAGCTTGGTTCCATTGAGGTAAATGTTGTTTTTCATCTATGTGATTTACCCAGGCGTTTGTTGTACGGTGGTGACGGACATTAGCTTTGTGTTCATGTAGGCGTTTCTTTAATCCCCTGTACGTTTCACCACAGTAGGCAAGGTTGCATCCCGAGCAGGGGATTTTGTATAGATACTGTCGGGTTCAGTGGGATTTTGTCTGTTATTTGTGAAGTCCACCCGCCTCACACCTGACCCCACATGACCACCAAGCCAAGCAGCATACGGAAACCCACGCCGCGTCCCTCATGAACCACAGCAACCAATACCAATAATTTCATTCTCTGTAAATATTTCCTCTGAAGAAGCCTCAAAGGCGAAACCGGTCAAGAATAAAGTCTCTTATTCTCATTCGCGTCTTTCCATTCTTACCATTCATATATATATATATATATATATATATATATATATAATTATATATATATATATATATAATTACATATTCGGGTGTGTTTTGGAGGATAGAGATAGGCGAGGGAATGGCTAATTATAGAGTGCTCAACAGTCGGCAGTTTCAAACCATTTTGGCTCGGCTAGGGGATGCCAGACACTACAAGATATAATAATAATAATAATAATAATAATAATAATAATAATAATAATGATAATGATAATGATAATGATAATCATAATAATAATAATTATAATAATAATAATAATAATAATAATAATACAAATAATAATAAAAATAATAATAATGATGATGATAATAATGATATCAATAATAATGATAATGATATTTATGATGATAATGATATTGATGATGATAATGATATTAATGATGATAATGATATTAATGATGATAATGATATTGATGATGATAATGATATTGAAGATGATGATGATAGTGATGATGATAATGATATAAATGATAATAATGATGATAGTGATGATAATGATGACAATGATGACAATGATGATAGTGATGAGAATGATGATAATGATGATGAAAATGATGATAATGATGATAATGATATTAATGATGAGAATAACAATAATGATGATAATAATAATAATGACAATAATAATAATAATGACAATAATAATAATAATAATAATGACAATAATAATAATAATAATAATGACAATAATAATAATAATAATAATAATTATAATAATAATAATTATAATAATTATAATAATGATAATAATAATAATTATAATAATGACAATAATAATAATAATAATAATAATAATTATGACAATAATAATAATAATAATAATTATGATAATTATAATAATAATAATAATAATAAAATATACGAGAACAATTGACCGGTTTTGACGAGTTCTTCTTTCATGAATAAAATAGAGAAATATATTACAAGAGACTGGTTTCTTCAAACACTGGTAACCAAAAGTGAAAAAAAATAATTTATTATAAGACGTAAATAAATCAATATCGTATACCTTCTTTCCAATGCAGCAACAACACAACTATACGCCATAATTTCTTAACGGCCATAAACATAAATCTTATGCTAAATGTCAGTTCCCTAATTAATACATCCTATGCTAAATATCACTTTCCCTAACTAATACATCGTATGTTAAATATAACTTTCCCTAACTAATACATACTTTCCTTAACTAATACATCCTATGTTAAATATATTTTTTCACTAACTAATACATCCTAAGCACTTGAGATATCCAGAATGATAATAATCAAGGCTGAACAGCATAATTTAGTACTACCTAATGCCAGAATTCAGGGAGGCACTGAGCAACGGACAGCAATGCAAGTCCTTAGAGACAGAAATGGGGGTTGTACCCCGTGAGTCTGATATGTTTCAGAACTGGCGCGAGAGAGGTATAGTAATGCTCACCCCCTATATAGGTCACAAAAAGGGGGTTAAGCTTCGCAAGTTAGAAGTTCACGGATAAGAATAGGAGCGTAAATACCAAATCGGGCTCTACAGGTTTGAACATGTAAACCAACCGGCTGAAGCACTACAGGAATCTTTATCACTAGGGTCGTGATATATATATATATATATATATATATATATATATATATATATATATAGATATATATATATATATATATATATATATGTGTGTGTGTGTGTGTGTGTGTGTGTGTGTGTGTGTGTGTGTGTGTGTGTGTGTGTGTGTGTGTGTGTGTGTGTGTGTGTGTGTGTGTGTGTGTGTGTTTCCAAGAATCTTAAAGGAAATGAAAAATGAGATTGTTTTTCCATTGGAAATTATTTTCAAGAAATCCATCATATCCGGAGATGTCCCAAGAGAATGGAAGCTAGCTAACGTTACTCCCATATTCAAAAAAGGTGACAAAAAGAAGCCAAATAACTATAGGTCTATAAGTCTGACTTCAATCGTAGGAAAAATAATGGAAACTATCATCAGAGATGCTATCGAACATCATTTAGAAAGTAACCGTTTGATAAATGATAGCCAGCATGGTTTCAGAAGGAAACGTTCTTGCGTGACTAACTTACTCGAATTCTACAACACAGTTATCTCGAATTATGACAAAAGAAACAATATAGATTTAATATATCTAGACTTTGCAAAAGCTTTTGATACCGTCCCACACGAAAGACTACTTACTAAATTAGCTTTACACGGAATAAGTGGTAGCCTATTAGGTTGGACTAGTAATTGGTTGAATGGTCGAAAACAGAGAGTTGTTTTAAATGGAAAAACTTCTAGATGGAAAAAATGTTAAATTTTCCGTTCTTGGACCACTTCTATTCATAGTATATATAAATGATATAGACCATGGACTAAAATCTACTGTTTCCAAATTTGCTGATGATACAAAACTGCGCGGAATGGCAAATGATCACTCAAACCAATTAGATATTCAAGAAGATTTAGAGAAATTACAGTAATGGTCTGAAAAGTGGCTAATGAAATTTAACACAAGTAAATGCAAGGTAATGCACATAGGTAAAAATAACAGTAAGTACGATTACAAGTTATTTGGAAATTCGTTAACAAAAGTGGATAGTGAAAAAGATCTCGGCGTAATTATCAGTAACGAAACTCAAATCATCCAAGCAATGTATTTCAGCCTCTGAGAAAGCAAATAAGATTCTAGGACTGATTGCGCGATTTTTTTTATTTCAAAAGTCCATCACTCATTAACAAGCTATATAAATCGTTAGTTCGTCCACATTTGGAATATGTTGTTTCCGTATGGTCACCGAATCTCATTAAAGACATTGACAGACTGGAAAAAGTACAACGGCGAGCCACAAAACTGATTCCAAATATCAAAAATAAATCATACGAAAATCGACTAAAACATATGAATCTGTTTTCCCTAAAAAAGCGTAGACTCAGAGGTGACTTGATACAGGTCTTTAAGATTTTAAAGGGAATTGACAGCATCAAAAGTGACAAAATTTTCACATTGAATGAGAATCAGACAAGAAACAATGGTCTCAAACTGTCCGGAAATAGATTCAATTTGGAAGTAGGTAGAAACAACTTTGCCAACCGTGTAGTTAATGAATGGAATAAACTTCCTGCACAGGTAGTGCAATGTAGTTCAGTTCGAAGCTTTAAATTTCATTTAGATAAACACCTAAGCAAGATGCTGTAATGATTATAATTTATTTTATATTATTTGTTTTTGTTTTGTTATCATTTGTCTGTTTGATTTTCATTTATCATTAGTTATATGTCAATTTATTATTATTTACTATTTACCTGTTTGTTTATTATTTAACTATACCTATGCATTTATTTATGTATTTTATTTGTTATTTACATTATCATATTTTTTTATTTATTGATTCATTATAATTATGATTTTTTTCGCATCCGACCTAGATATGGACCAAAAGGTCTCCTGTCGGCATGCTCCGCCTTTGTAATCCTTTGTAATACTTTGTGTGTGTGTGTGTGTGTGTGTGTGTGTGTGTGTGTGTGTGTGTGTGTGTGTGTGTGTGTGTGTGTGTGTGTGCGCGCGTGTGTGCGTGTGTGTGTGTGCGTGTGTGTGTGTATTAATTTTCCATTTTCTTTCTCGTATATATATATATATATATATATATATATATATATATATTATATATATATATATAATTTCTAAACAGAAATGTTGTAGCACATTTGTAAATGACACACAGGAAACCCACAGTCGGAGAAAATATACTTCGAGTAAAGAAGATTCCTATATTTCGGCTATATTTAATGCTGATTCAATTATTTTTCTCCTGAAACAGCAGTGGGACTTGAACTCTGGGGTAAGGCTAGATTAGTGTTCAAGTCCCACTGCGGTTTCAGGAGAAAAATAGTTGAATCAGCATTAATTGAGGAATGCCCCAACATTAATATATCTAAAGGGCAGTGGACTCCCGACATTATTTCACGCGCGGCAGTTAGTAGGCTGGTACGGAGCTTACAACCCCCCTTACCTCACCCTCACCCTCCTCCGCCACCCCATTTTACCCCGTGCCTGAGTAATGCCATCTGTCCACATTCGCTCTCTTTTCTGCAGCTTATTAATCCCCTTTGTCCTCTGTCTTATGTACTTTCCTGAAGAGGGCTACAGTTGATAGCCGAAATATAGGAATCTTCTTTATTCGAGGTATATTTCTCCGACTGTGGGTTTCCTGTGTGTCACATATATATATATATATATATATATATATATATATATATATATATATATATATATATATATACATCAATCAATCAAATCAGCCATCCTGAGTCCACTGCTGAACAAAGGCCTCCTTCATAGCATTCCATGATTCACACGACCGTGCCATTCTCTGCCACGTCACTCCTGCAAACTTCTCGATCTCGTCTCTCCACCTTCTGTTAAGGTTAAGGGTTAAAGTTAGGTGGGGTATGGTTAGGTTAGGGATTATTCACGAACTCGCAGCATCATGCGTACATATGTATATATGCGTATATATATATATATATATTTATATATATATATATATATACATATATATATATATATATGTGTGTGTGTGTGTGTGTGTGTGTGTGTGTGTGTGTGTGTGTGTGTGTGTGTGTGTGTGTGTGTGTGTGTGTGTGTGTGTGTGTGTGTGTAATCCATGCATACATACACATATGGTAGTCGTCGCGAATGCATTCGAACCAATAAACGCAGAAAGGAAATGAACATGAAATTGGAACGCACATATACGACCTCATGGCAATATACCCCAGATGTATTGTTGACACTAATTCCGATCCCGGATACCAGTGTAGGGGCGGATGTGGGCTCATCTGAAATTATGAAATGGTGATAACGGAGGTAATTTCGTCAGACAAAGCACAGGCTGAACATGCGACCGTAATCAGTGCTTGTGCTTGATGGTCCGTTATGAATTTTGATAATGTGAATTTACAATGGACAAGCTTCCAATTGTGTGTTTGTGTAGTGTCGTTATGACCAAGGACATCTATATATCCAGTTCTGTACACATCTCTATGTTTATTACAGGATCACACCAGAACAAATGTAGGGTAGGAAGGGGGGATTAGTTGGGGGCATGTGGCATGGGCCCACGATTCCGACCGATTCCTGTTTCATTATCTTAAATACATCTTGAATAAGATTATTTGCCATTATGGTAGTCGGTAGTTTTATATATAGGTACGAGCACGTTCGCTAGCCATGTTGTGTATTATGCATAGCGTGTTCAGTCTAAAGCCAGGAACCCCCTCCCTAACAGGTATGTCAATGTTCTCAGTCAAAATTATGAAAATCTGAGTATACCTGAATATAATATATATATAATAGTATAAGTATAATAATATGAGTTAAGTATAATAACATGAGTTAAGTGAAGTGAGTCTAAATCTAGGAACCCCCTCTCTAACAGGGAAAAAAGGGGTTGAGGGAGTGTAATCAAACACATAAACAACACGAATAAACATG
>NC_134819.1:12148645-12213645 GCF_046742065.1 Oratosquilla oratoria
TTTCTGGTCTTTTGTTTTTCTTCCATTTGGCCCAGGCTTTGTCTCTTTTGTCTTTTATCTCCCTACAACTTTTATTGTACCAGCACTTTACATATTCTTTTTCTTGTTTTTGTCTTGGGACATACTTTTCTACTCCTTTTTTATAGATTTTTGTCAAAATATTCAATTTCTCTTCTACTGTTGTATCTTCTTTGTGTATTCTTTCCCAGTTTTCATTTTGGAAGAATTCTCTTGTTTCATCAAAATTTGTTTTTTCATACATCAATCTTCCTTTTCTATATTGTTCATTTCTTTTCATTTGTTTTTTTTCTCATTTAGTTCTAGTTCTATCAATATGTGGTCACTTTTGCTTATTGGTGCCTGGTATTCTATCTTTTCCACTATTTCAGGTTCTGATGTGATTATTAGGTCTAGTCTCGATGGTTCTTCTTCATTTCTATACCTAGTGTTCTCTTGGATCCATTGTGTCATTGTGTGGTCAGTAATCATCTCATGTAGAACACTTCCCCATGAGTCTTCTCCACCCTTTACGGTCATCTCCTCCCAGCATATTTCTTTGCAATTATAGTCGCCCATCATAACTATTCTTCCTCCATCTTCCATTATCTTATTTAGTGTTATTCTTGTGTCTTCTAACATGCTTTTATGTTCATTCTCTTCCCACGAGGCTGTTTTTTGGGGGCACGTAGTTTATTACAAACTTTCTGCTCTTCTTATCTCTATCTTCTACTTCTATCATGATCATCTCTACTCTATTGTTCCCATATGTGACACTCTTCACGCTTATATCCTTCTTAGTCAGGAACATAACTCCACCCCCTTGTTTTTTCTCTCTGTTTCTAATCCAATAATTATATGCATTGTGTCCTACACTGTTGGATGGTAGTGGACCTTTTAATTTTGTCTCAACAATTCCCATTATGTCCGAATTTTTTTCTTTCAGATATTTGTTCAGTTCATTCAGTCCTGTTATTAATCCATCTATATTTGT
This sequence comes from Oratosquilla oratoria, assembly GCF_046742065.1. Taxonomy (NCBI): domain Eukaryota; kingdom Metazoa; phylum Arthropoda; class Malacostraca; order Stomatopoda; family Squillidae; genus Oratosquilla; species Oratosquilla oratoria. Next base: position 12,149,637 of record NC_134819.1, read on the forward strand.
GTAGGATACTTTTAACTTTCTGTTATTTTCATTGTATTCTCTGTTTCTTTTGTGTTTCTCTCTGTTATTTTCCATTTCTTCAATTTCATATTCACTACTCTCCAGTAGAATTCTTGTTTTTCTGTCTCCGTTCTGGTCTCGGTTTTTTTTTTTTTTTTTTTTTTTGTTCTTAGCTTCATGTCTCTTCCTTGTTTCCTCCTCTCTTTCTTCTTTATTCATTTATCTTTTTATCCATACCTTTTTATATTGTTTCACTTGTTGTTAGTTTCCCTGTTTTGGACAAGATATTCTCTGCCGTCGTTTGTGACCTGAATTTAATCTTAATTGGTCTGGTCTTGTCTGTACTATATTTCCCGAGTCTGAATTTCTCTTCGATTTGTTTCATTATTTCTGGCTCATCTTCCTAAACTAATTCTAGTAAGTTTCTTACTATTTCATTTTCCTCTTTGATTCTTGTGGTTCTATCTGGGTTATGTTTCTCTTCCATTCCTAATATAATTATACATTTCTTTTTGTCTGCTAAGTCTCTTACGATATTCTCCTTCTGTCTCATCACTTTGATAACTGAGTCTTCAGTTTGTTCTTTCATTTGCTGTTTAATTATATCAGAAAATGCAACTTTACTATTTTCTTGTATCTTCCTCCACCCCTCTGCCTCTTTTGCTATTGTTTCTTTATTGTCTCTATTGTTCTTTTTTAATTCTTCATTCTCCACTTTTACTTCTCTTAACTGTCTTTTTAGGTCTTCTATTTCATCAGTTAAGTTTTTGTTCGCCTTCTCTAGTTCTTCCAATTTTTCAAACCTCTCGGCAATTTTTGACATCTTGCCAAACCTAATCTCCCAATGCTCAGTCATTTGTTCAAGTTTTTCCTCCAGTTTTGCCAGTCGGGGGAGGTTGGTATTCGCCGCCCCCTCATCAAATCCTTGAAAATTATTATCCTCACCTTCCATTGAACTGCTTTCATCTATGTTTCTGATCTTTACAATTTTGTTAGTCCCATCATCGAAATCCAAGTCATCCGTTCGGCGTTTGTTTACAATCCGCCTTGACTCTTGGACCAAGTCCTCCCCTTCCTCATTTCCTTCCATTTCCCTCAATATCCCTTCCCTTCTCCTTCCCTATCACTTCCCCACTATTCCACGAGCACTCCCCTTCCCTATAAATACAAAAAGGCACTTCTCTGGATGTTGAGATCCACGTAGTTTTTCCTTTTTCTTTGGAACACCAGTTCTCGCCGTCCATTAGGTGAAAGGGCGTGTGTATTCACTTGGTCTTTGGATCACGTGTTGGACTCGTGGTCGACAGCTATTTCCCTCCTGGAAGAGAGCTCAGAGCTCGTAGGTCCGATCTATGGGTAATGCTATGACCTTGCACACACACACACACCCAACTCCCCGCCCACGAGAGTCAGAGTAACGACGCGAGGCACAGCGATACCGAAATAATTTCGGCCCTGGGCAGGATTCGAACTGGTTACTGGGAGCACTTCTGCTTCCCAGTTCAGCGCTCTACCAACTGAACTGTGTGTATGTGTGTGTGTGTGTATTGTGCGTGTGTGTGTAAGTAAAAATAAATCAGATGCTTCGCAAACTATCTATTTTAGGTAACTGAACTTCCACACAGTACATAATCGAAACCAACAGAAGAAATAAACTCATCGTAAACATCACACAACTAAGCTTAATTAGATTACATTTCACCACATTCTCCCTATGTTCTTTTTTATTTGTCTATTATTTATTTATTTATTTATCTGTTTATTTATTTTGTTTTATTTATCTATTTATCTTTTGTAATTGTGAACAAATAACACAGTGATAGGTTTAACACAATCAAAGCAGGAATATTCTTAAGCTCCTCTTATCAATATTCTGTAGTATGTACCACTCATAATTAATCGATGTGGTAGGCAGGCGCCCGTCTCACTCTAAAGCAGGATTGCCAAACTCATTTACCCCAGGGGGCAACATTTCATCTAAGTATACGGTACAATGCGCGGGCCAGATAATTAAGAGCATATCGATACCACTTATTGAGAGAGTAATATAATTATAATGATGATAATTATAAAAATGATAATAATAAAGAAAGGTAAATTTAATCTATACTCGTGTTCACGTGTAACCTAAAAGCAAAGGTGCAAAGGAAATCAACTTATCATTTACCTTGATATGTAATACTGCTGCTCCCAGAAATAGGCCACCTCTTTGCCTATAAAAGTGCATCAGTGTTTGGCACTAAGATTGAGCAGTGGCTACCTTCAGTGTTGAGTTGAGATGTTCATCAGTAAGTTGGGACCTGAGTTGAGACTTGTTCAAGTTCATCACAGAATAATGTTGTTTATAGGCATATGCTGCCGAATATTGACATTATCCTTGAAACTAAACATTTAACCTGGGGATATGTTTAATTGGCCCAACATACTGATAAAATGTGCCATTATATATCAACAATTGAAAAAGTATCCTTTAACACAGAATTAAACTGGAGCTCAATTAGTTCTAACTGAAACTGTTCTGGTGCCTCATCTGCGCTAACAGCGAAAGGGTTGCGGAAAATAGAAAAATCATTCTCAAGATTTCTAAAGTCTCCAAATCTTTCTCCGAACTCGCTTACCAAATTAGAAATCTTTTTGCAGTACTTTTTGTTGCTGCTATCACCATGAAACTCAGGTACGTCTTGCAGGAACTTCAGAATTGGAAAATGTGCAGTATTACCTGCTGCTAGTTAGTGTTAAAAAAAATAAGCTTCAGCTCATAGGCACAAATAGAGTTATGTAAATGTCACTGATTCATTGCGACCTTACAGACTTGTACTCAGGTAATGTCTAAATTATTCCTGCGAATAAAGTCCTTGCCTTTCACAGGTAGTTTGTTTGTCTATACATTTAGTAGATGCATCGAAGCGTGTCAACATCAAGTCACATTTCTCCAAATACCAGACACCCCAAATAACTTGCATAATTATCCTCATGTCCCAACTGCCTATTTTCTTGCTGAACTGGCGGACTCATTGCGCATCTCTAGTAATGAATGTTGGGTTAGGGGGACCCACCTCTCCATCAACACATTTTACAGGTAGTACTTGTTTGCCACAGGATCACTCCTCTATGACTTTGTCATCAAACAACACTACTAAGTTAAATTTCCCCTCGGCTACATGCTCGCTACCCTTGTCCTGTGTTGGGATTCTCACGCCATACACAACCTCTTTACTCCATGCAGCTACAGTCCTTTTTACAACACACGTGAAACAACCCTAGAGCCCCCAGACTAACTGCAATTATCGTAACTTCAACTCTATTGTTATTAAGTTTGCTACTGCCGTTATTATAGTTTCGTAGTAGTTAGGCTAATACAGCACATCAATCATCTATTGTTTACCTAAAACAACTTGGTCAAGAGCTATAGCGATATGTATTCACCAATTTATTGCTTTTATAATGGAAACATTAAGGCCCCTTTTACACTAGGCAACTAGTGACGGTCACTAGTTGCCTACCATTAGTGACGGTCACTAATTACCCACCATTATTTTAAATTGAGTCTTTCACACTAGGTCACTGCGGTTGCCCGGTTGCGCAACAGGCTATGGCTGTTGCCCGCTCCGGTAACAAGTGACCGTCAATGGCAGTTGCCGTCACCGACCGTCTCTTTTTCTTGACCAGCAAAGCCAACAGAAGCACCTCCTCCGTTGATGCCATTCTTTCGACTAATGATATGATGAGAAAGGATTCCACAACTCGGTGACAGTCATTGGTTGCTTGCAGTTGCCCGAGACTTTCACACTAGGCAACTAGTGACCGCTACTAGTGACGGTCACTAGTTGCCTAGTGTGAAAGGGGCCTAAATCTTGAGAATCTTGTTAATTTTTTTCCTTTCCATTCCCCATGCCATCAAAGATGATAGATTTCGGTAGTTATTGACCTGATATAAGCAGATCTCGGTAAATGAAATGCAGATCTCGGTAATTCTTCATGATCTCTGTAATTATTGGCCTGATATAAGCAGATTTTGGTCAATGTAATGCAGATATCGGTAAATCAATCCCGATCTTGGTCATTTTTCATGGTCTTGGTAGATCTCGGTAGTTATTGACCTGATATAAGCAGACCTCAGTAAATGTAAATGCAGATCTCGAATATATATGCTGAGCGACAATAGCCGGGATCTTCGTCCCGCTCGGTGGGTGGAATTAGGCTGCATCCATACCAATGACAAAACAAGGTGGGAACATTAACCCATTAAACTCCGATGACAAGATGTCTTGTCATTTGGTCAAATAAAACAAAAAATCATAAAATACCAAAATGTTTGATCAAACACCAGAAAAATATGTCGTGAGTCCTCGCTTCGCTCGCCCTTGGTAGGGTTTAAAATTTTCTGTTAAGGGAAAAACGTCTGCAACAAATATGGAAGGGGTGACAATATTGCGACCCAGAAGCGAGTGTGACGATGGTTGATTTAAAGTACCATCCCTCATAGATTGTCTAAATCTTGAGTTTGACAACATGCCGGACAGTCTACCTAGACTACCTAAATTTAAATTAAGGAAATTGTACATTGTCAAAAATAGCTAACAACATGATACTAAAGCATCCCTTGTTACCACAATTGTGGTAATCGCTACCACTATTAGACACTGGTGCCTGCACTGGGATGATTTGTGCATCCAACGCACCTACACAATGCAGGAAATTCCACTGGTGCTGGTTTATGTGATCTACATGCAATTATGATCTACAACAACTTAGCTGTAGACTAGCTTGTGATCTACATTCAAAATATTGTTATAATTTTGCTATTGTAATTACAGGAGAGACATTAAAAAAAAATCTTATTTCATACTAGAGACATGAATATTGTGACTTTGTATACAGTACATATATCATTTAATAATGCAATCAACAGATTTTGCTTATTTGATCTTGGATTCTTCCAACAAATGAAATCTAAAAGAGATAGAGATGTTTGCAATTGAATTTTTTTTCTTAACACGAAAATGTCAACAATCTTAAGCTATTAAGTCTGTGGACCCATGACCCATCTATTCTTTGTCCACGATTTCTATTGTTACTTACATCTGCCTCGCTGTCAGTTGATTCGGGTCTTTGATCACTGGTAAGAAGATGACCTCGATTATATCATCTTCCAACAAAATGTACCTCATCCATTTGAATAGGATTTTCGGCAGTTCCCACCATTTGTCCTCTGTTATCGACTCGTATAATTGAGGAGCAGACCTCCCTGCACACTGAACCAGTCGCATTTAGTACTCCTGGTCCTTCCAGTCACTGGCTAATACCAAAAACATGCATGTATACAGACGCTCCTCTACTTACGTTCATTCGTTTTACGTTTTTTCGATTTTACGTTTGAACTGACTAAAAGAAAAATTGTAAAAAAAAAAAAAAAAAAAAATGTGAATTCTTTAGTTTAGCGCGCTCTCCGTAGTTCAAACGATACTTACGCATGACGCTGCGTCCATTGTTTACATTGCACAAACGACAGACTGAAAGTGTATTGCCTCCTCCTCCTCCACCATCTCAATTTATGTTGCTTGAATTTAATCTATTTGAAATTAATGTTATTATTTTACAATGTTATGTGTATAATTAATGATTTAGGGGTGTTTTGTGAGATACGGTAATAGAATTTACGGATGTATAGTACAGTAACAACTTACGTTCATTTTCAACTTACGTTCGGCCGTTCTGAACGTAACTAAAACGTAAGTTGAGGAGCGTCTGTATATCATATACTATACCAGAAACATGCACATAGATCACGTAATATAACGGTACCGTTCCACTTGTTCGAACCCCTGGGCCACTTTTTGCCATTCATCCTCAGTTGCTGGTATCTGAGAGCATATTTAGGTTTCATTTATTTTATTGAAACATCTTGCATTAACACACACACTAAAATTCATTTTATTAATACCAACTTTCTTCCCTAACTAATAGACAAATGACTTAGTAGAAAACTCACAATATGAATTATATGAACGCCATACTGAAAGATGAGCAGCAGTTATTTGGAGCCTTGGTGGCCACTAAATTAAGAAAATTAAACTCCATATGCTTAAGCAACAGTGCAGCATAGAATTCAAAACTTGTATGAGGGGGGGGGACATCCTGTAACTGTCAATCCCATAACCACTGGGAATATCCACCTAGGCACTCCCCCTCCCCTTAGATACAGATGAATGTAAGGCGACTGTCCATGCCCCGCACGATATGTGAAAATGACCAAAGATCATAATGAAATAAAAAGATGTATTATAATTGGTTGGAAAACATTTGGCAAATATAATAAAATCCTGAGAGGCTCTCTACCTCTACATCTAAAATGTAGCATTCTGCCAGCAATGATCTACGGGTGTGAGACTTGGAAACTGATGAAGGCAATGGAGACAAAACTAAGGACTGGACAGAGGAGAATGGAAAGATCAATGATGGGAATAATGCTGAGAGATCGAAAGAGAGGAAGTTGGGCGAGAGAGCAGACTAGAGTGAAAGATATTGTGGAGGGTGGTACAAGAGAGGAAGTGGAATTGGGCAGTTTGTGTGGATGACTGATGAGCAATGGAGAAAGTGTGTTACTGAGTGGACGCCGCAAGATGGGAAGCATGGAAGAGGGAGACCAGACAAAAGGTGGAGAGACGAGATAGGAAAGCTTGCAGGAGTGACATGGCAGAGGTTGGTGCAGTCATGTGAACCATGGAAAACTATGAAGACCTTTATTCAGCAGTGGACTCAGGATGGCTGAATTGACATATAGATTGATTTATATAAAGTGCAGCATAATTCCAGCAGAGGCCCTATGATTTTTTTTTTTTTTTTTCAAAGCACTTCTTTTATTTACTGAATTTCATTGAGAATAAAGCAGTAAACTTGTAAGGAACTGAACAAATTATTTCCGTGTTCTTCATTCTATCTATATACCATGAGCTTTTTTCCCCCTTATAAGGGAGGTAACCAAGTTAGAGGCACATACCTACAGTATTCCCACCTATTTCACTCCTTTCCACCACCCCCTCCAATCTCAGCTCCTCATGGATGACGGGTCATCCATGCATTTGACAACTGCCCAGGGTCAAACAAAATGCAATACACAGTACATCCACAGCAAGGCTGCTTCACTTAATTGATGACCCCTCTCTCCGTCCCCTCATGTAGAAAAAGAGAAGACTGTGAGAAATCTCTTTAGGCTGTATCAAAATATCATTCACACACAAGCACCCCCTACCCACCATCCCTCCCTTGTATAATGGTATCATCCATATACATTTTCCACTCATCCCTATTCTCTGCCTTTTCCCTTCCTTGTTCAACAGACATTCCCCTCTTGTTCAACGCCACCCCATCCATCCATTTCATCCTCGGCTCTCCCCTCAAGTTCACTCCCCCACCTCTGCCTTCCACACCTTTTATTAATCTTTCATCACTCTTCCCATGTGTCCAAACCATCCCAATAATCTTTCATCAGCTCTATCTGCCATCTCCTTTTCCACTCCCGCTCTCCTTGTTTCTCACTCTATCCAACTTAGTAACCCCTACCATACTTTTCAGACATTTCATCTCGAAAACATTTAAATTTTTCCTCTCTGCCTCTCTTAAATTCCAAGTCTCTGCTCCATACAATGTAGTCAGCTCCATCACCCCTTCATACAATATCCTCTTTGTATCCATTCTCAGTTGCCTATTTCTCAAAACACTTTTTGATTTCCCAAGGCATTTATTTGCTTCTCTCAACCTACAATTTACCTCTACTCTCTTTACTGCCATATGAGACCCCGAATACCTAAAGCTATCCACTTCCTCCAGCCTCTCTCCTTTTAGGCTTACTGTGGTGAGATTTGGAAGAATGAGATGCTCTCTGTGCTTTGTGTAGTGGTGGATCCAGTGTGCCCCATGCTGCATGGCAGCCATAAGCTCTGCCAACAAGCTGCCTGGCTAGGTCACACGGATGTTGCTCTGGAGAGATGATTGGCCGAGACCCTGCATTGTGACCCAATCTACCCAAGCATAAGGTCACTGGGGTCAGAGGCATATCACCTTCACTCTGAGACAGTAAGCAAGAAGCTATGTTGGTGACACTCTCCCTCCTGGACCACAGCAAACAAGATTGCATGTTACCACCCTTGGCTCATACAACATATACCAAGGTAAACCTAACATTCTTCCCCTTGTACCAACATTTACCATTGCTCTGACCCAAAACACTTCAGAAACAAATACACAGTACCATGTTTAAATTCACCTCCCTTCTAGCCCTCGACCATGCATTACCATATTACTTTGAACTGACTGCCACCCTCTACCCTTGTACATCTCATCACCTTACTACCCACACAAGTCTTCAACTTTCATCTATCGCATATCTTCCCAAACTCTGTCACTAACTTAATCCTTCCTCTGGTCCTGCCACAAGTACAGTGTCATCAGCTAACAACAACTGGCTCACCTTCCACTTTTCTCCATTTTCTTTAACTATCTCCAGTCCATTGCCCATTACCCTCACCTTTACCTCATGCACCACCCCATGTACACATTAAACAGACATGGCAACATGACACAGCCCTGACACAGTCCCACCTTCACCTCAAACAACTTGCTCTCTCCACTTCCCATTCTAACAATGAAATTTACCTATCTTGGTATACATTATAGATCTCAGTATACATAATCAAAGATGTCGGTAAACTGACCTCAATCTCAGCTGGTCTCAGTAAATTGACCCTATCTCTAGATCTTGATAATCAGTATGATCATCAAGCTGCCATCACCTCGACCCCTGTCACAAATAGCTATGCCCCACACAGCAAATAGGATGAGGAAGAATCATAGAAGTGGTAAACGAGTTTCAAGAGAACATTAGTATGCAAATATGTGTAAAACCATACAAGTTTCTTCTGTATATATTTTATTAAAAATGGACCACAAGATATTAAGGACAAATAATATGGTACCTAAAAATAAAGGGTACTCTATTATGTGCTATTCTATGTAGTTGCATGGATCACACAACCAATATAAATAAAAAAAGCAGCAATATACATCTTATATACAACTCCCTATATATATATATTCGTGTATGAGCTAAATGGAGGCTGTAATAAGTGTGGCATATAGACAAAGAAACAAGAACTTGTGAAATGACATTAAGCACTACTAACTACTTACAAGAGCCACATTCTGTTTTACAAGCATCAGTATGATTCAATGTCCAGATCTTTCAACTTTACTCCATGCTATAAAAGTTTCACTTCTTCATAACAATTCTTGTTTCAGTCATACAACACACAGTATCATGAATGTAAAACATTTTACACTTGCTTTCATTTAACCTTCTCAGCAAATTCCAAAATTTTCACAAAATTTTACAACAATGAAATGAACATTTACAGAAATTCTATCAAATGAAACTTAAACAATTTCCATACAGGAGGGTTATTCTTTTCCATGTATCCTTGGGTTTATTTCTTGAATTATTAAAGAAATAAAGTACAGTTATTGAGATGAAGTTTTGTAAATTGTATGCTAAAATTTATACCACAACTACACCATTACTAGTTCCTTAAAAAAATTATGAAATTTACTGTAACTGTGTCTAGTATTTGAGGCAAAGTGACCTTTTTTCCAGCTAAACAGGGATCTAAGCAATTATCTGTACAACTAGAAACAGTAACAATATCCAAGACAAACATATTGCATTTTTGAAGACCTACCCATGATGAACAATCACAATAGTTGGTGACCAAGAACTTCATAACTATAAAATAAAAAAATTAAAGAAATAAGCATATTGACATAACTTACTGGTAGACAAAGATCCAATCCTGTTTGATTCTATGCATCTGTGTCCATTAAATTATTAATTGAACAAAACCAATACATTATGAAGGACAATATCTAAAATACAATCTTTAATAGAAACAAACCAGATACCACAAAAATCTGTTTTAATATTACTCATTACAAGTTGTGGACCAAAATTCTACTGTCATTATATTCACCCAAATATCAAAGAAGTAAAATTGCTTTCTCAACAAGCTGCTCTTACCTATGTGTATTCACAGTCTGAGTGCACAGTCACTCAATATACACACTTGTATATTTATATGTACTAAACACACACAAACCCACAAACCTAAGCCACCATGTCTTGAGCTTTACTTCTTTGAGCTTACAATTTTCTTTTACAACATACAAGTTAATTTGTTCACCACATAATATTGAACATCAAAAGAAGTCACTGCACTACCCTAGGATAGCAAATACCCTCCCTATCCCTTGCACCATATGGTTTGCTATACTGAGGAGCTTGTACTCTCTCCTCTTCAATTTTCCTTTATCAGGAATACTATTAGATAACTATCCATATCAGCACTGGATATAGAAATATCAATATAAAAAATAATAAAGCAGTTAACAACATTCATTTAAAAACTAAAAATTATCTTCCTATGGACTATTAAATTTCCACTTCCATAACTATTTCATGAAGTGTGAAAAAAAAAAGGTGAAAAAAGGGGGCACAGGTAAACTGGTGAATTGGGTGGGGAAATTCCTGTTCCATACTGAAACAGTTTGTTTTATAGAATGTATGGGTTGGGTTGGGTGTGGAGGTCATAATAATTAATTTTTTTTATTATTTTTTTATTTTATTTTTTTTCTTATCTTTTTTTTTTTTTTTTTTTTTACTCATATCAACATAAACTATTTTCACATCCCTTGAATTGTTAAATTACCATACTTGAGTTTTCAACATCAAAATGTTCCCTTAAATGACTAGAATGGTAATGAAAACAAAATTTGACCAAGCACTTCTTGGAAAATTAGAAAAAAGGTTTCATCACATTTTTACAATGGCAATTTCCATGCCACCATGGACAACTGGGCTGCACAATGGAGCCTTCCTGCTCTGAAGTAAACTTGTCTACACTCAGACTTATAACAAACTGATTGTACCAGTTACTCCATTAACTCTTATATATAAGTAGTCTTTATTATTGTACACCTAATGAAGTATGGACAATATCAACTAACACCCAAAGTTTCCACTTATATGACTATTGAGGAAATAACATAATTTGCCAGGTTCTGGGTCTGGCCAGTGTGAGATGAAGCATGAATTGAAGCAAATTGTATAAACTATACAAGCAAAAGGCTTGTAAAAATACATTCTATATCTCTTTTACACTTTCTTATTTGCAAGTAGTAGCTTGTACAAATTTCATACTCAAAACAGGACAATAATAAATACAATATCAATACAGTGTAATACTGATAAATGTTGACAATTTGCCATGAAAATCTGGATTCTCCTGAGCAAACAATTCATACAACCTCATATCACAGTTCTTTAAGTGGAAACTTGGGTTAATTTCACTGTTGACTTCTCTGACTCAAACAATGTCTATCACAGCAACAGCAGCAACACCAAGCACTTTGATCAAATTCTGCACGAGTGATATGACTTGAACAATTTGGTCATACAAAACAAGACTTGCTTTTACATGGAATGACTTAAAGACACCTGTAGATTCTCTGCCAATAATACAAGGATCCAGTTACCTTGAAGTTATTATCAAATGACAGAGTTTTTATTCTATGAACGACATTGTAATTCGAGAAAAAAAAAAAAAAAAAAAGCATTCCATTTCCCCTGTAAGTCCAGCATATCAACATCAAAAACACATTCGTGTATAGAATCTCAAATAAAAATTCTTTGTAAGGTAGTTGTTTCGATTCTTTACAAATCAAAGTGGACCAATGTTCTTCACCAACTGTAATTCACTCAATCACTCCTTCAATTTCCCTTAAATGGTTTTGATTTTCATGATTTTGCATAAAATTTCCTAAACCCTAAATTACAAGTTACCAGTAATTCAAGAATAATTTTTTCCTTAAACTTTTCTTCTGACAAAAATAAATGCATACTAACTTGGATTGAGGAACTATTTGAAACTACATAAATAATTAATCATTCACTTTACATGTACAAGTGCTAGCCCATAAAACCACCCTCCCTTCATATCCCAGCCTGTCACTTGTTTGACACTCAACACCTAAACAAGTCAATGTCATTTATGATTGCCGTAAGCTGCTCTTCTGCATCAAAAGCCCGACTTAAGTAAATGAGTCTGACATTGTCATGGCTGTAGCTCTCAATGATCCCTTTATTTTCTAAAAACTTCAGGGCATTACGGATTGGGTCTACTGCGATGCTCTCTCCTGAAAAGAGTCATAATTACAATTAGCAACATACATTCATATATGTTTTATATACATGCATCTACTGCACATGTAAATTGCTACCTTGTGACTGGTAGGTTGATCGATTGTCAAATTCCTAAATCAATAAAGGGGGAGAAAGATGAGAAACTTTATAGCAGGAAGACAATGCAGAATAACCTAAAACAACCAGCTTTGTTACAAAATGGCTATACAATCTCTCTGGGTGCAATACTTTTACTATTACTGTTAAATCTCTTCATGAATGATCTCCTTACTCCAGAACCAGAACTAAATACCAATGTTCTCTCATATACAGATGACTCAACAATAATTACCCAGCACAGTAAACACAAAATAACAACAAAGAACACCAAAGACTCCTTGAACAAATTTGGACATTGGCTCAACGATAACATAATGGAAGCTTCATCCCAGAAATCAAGAGCGACTTTACTCACTCAAGACACACATGAATAATAATAATAATAATAAAGATAACACATATACCAAGGCATTTTTCCCCCTTACAAGGGAGGTAGCCAAAAAGGAAAAGGCATAAAATCATTCCCACCCAGTCCATCCCTGAATACACTCCACACCCCTCCACCCTCCCTCTCATCTTAGCACCTCATGGATGACGGGTCATCCCTGCACCTTGTCCACTGCCCTGGGTCAGAAGCACTGTCACAAGACACAGCACAACTACAGCAAGGCCGCTTCATTAAATCGGCAACCCCCCCCCCTCTCCGTCCCACCATGCATAAAGGCGAAGACGGGGAGAAATCCCTTCGGGCTGCATCAAATTTTGCTCACACATACTACCTCACCCCCCATCCCCCCACCCATTCCACCTCATGCATCACAGCATCATCCATGTACAACCATTCTCCATTCACCCCTGTCTTCTGTCCTCTCCCGTCCTTCCTCAACAGACATTCCCCTCTTCCCCAAAGCCCCCTTCACCCCATCCATCCACCTTATCCTAGGACGTCACTTCATGTTCACTCCCTCCACATCTGCCTTCCATACCTCTTTTACTAGTCTTTCTTCACTCATTCTTTCCATGTGTCCAAACCATCCTAATACTCTTTCATCCACCCTATCTCCCAACCCTCTTTCCACCCTTTTTCTCCTCCTCACCTCCTCATTTCTCACTCTATCCAGCCTAGTAACCCCCATCATACTTCTCAGACACCTCATCTCAAACACATTCAAACTCCTTCTCTCTTCCTCTCTTATGTTCCATAATAATAATAAAAAAAAAACAACTTAGAGTAAAGCAAAATGGCCACATCCTTCCGCTGGGAAAGAACCCTAATATTATAGGCCTCATATTTCAGACCACATATCAAAGACCTGACAGCAAAAATTAATAAGAAAGCAAACCTACTAAAATCCATTGCTAGGACTAACTTTGGACAAGAAACTCTTAATTATTATCTACAAGCAATTCATAAGAACCATTTGAAACTATGCCTCCACAACATGGTTCCCAACAATCAGCAAAATTAAATAAACAATTTATAAATTCTACAGAATGGACCACTGTGAGCAATAACAGCAGGCAAAAAATACCCCTACTGGACACCTACAAACAGAAACATATGTAGCAACGTACTGCCTATACTACACATACTCAGATCACTAAACAAACCCTTAAAGAAAGACTGACAAACTTGACACCCCAACAACAACCTTCAGACAACCACGCAGATAAAACCCTCCTTAAGCAAACAAGACCCACATTGGCACACCTAGCTCAGGATACCACCCAGCACTAAGACAATACCAACACAGAATAAGCCTGGCCACATATTCAAACTGCCTCAAATGCAACCACCATACAAGACAAGGAAAAATTCATATTACAATACCCCACACTACCAATCCACACAAATATATAAATTAAGATGGAGCTTTACATGGATTTGAGTCTAGGTATGTTAGAAAATTAGAGAATAGGAGACTGGACAAAAAGAGCATTACTCCTTTCCTCTATACTACAATTAAGTAAATACAATATATCATTACATTAAGGCCACAAGTCTTCTCCAAGAAAGACCAGGAAAATGGATTGAGTCTATCTGCATCATTTACTTCTTTTCTACTTTATTCACCAACCCTTTCACTCTTTTCACTTCCTCCCAAACCATCTTTTTCTTCTTTTCAAAACTCTCTGTCAAACTCCTATTCCACTTAAATGCTGCACTCCTTTTTGCCCCCCACACCTTGTGCTTTGCTTCTCTTCTTTCTGTACCTTTCATATGCTTCCCTCATTCTATTCTGCAACCAATCCTCATAAGCTCACCCTTTGCTGCCTCTCCTTCTGTTCCCTCTCATCCTCCTAATCTTACATATCACCTCAACACACAATCATATCCTCCTTGAAACATATCCATTCTCTGACATCCTTTTTGACAATCACCCAAGTAAACATTTCCATAGCACTAGCAAGGACTGTTGCCAGCCACTGAAGGGTTGTTGGCTCCAGTCAGGTAAAGTTGTAGCAACAATTATTATGCATGAAAGAGCCAGTTGCTGACAAGTCTATTGAAATAAACACCTGAATGTGAGGATGGAGCCTTTATTAGTATGACATTTTGCTTGTTATCACAGCTTTTTCAAGTACATTGTTGTGATGCACATGACTGAAATTAAATAAGAGGAATGGGGGGGGGGAGGAACAAGGGAGGGAAGGAGGGAAGGAGGGAAGGAGGGAGGGAGGGAGAGAGAGAGGAAGAGAGGTAGGGAAGGGGGAGGGGGTCACTGAATACTAGGAAAGGTTAAGGAGAAGGTGGACCAAATGTCAGGGAACAGGAAGGGTTAAAAATAAGATGGAACAATTGGCTGGGTGAAGGATATTAGTTCACAAGCAAGGAACAAAAGGAAGAAGAAAATAAGAAGGATGAGCAATTGTCTACTGAAGGTGGACAACAATCTTGAGAGGAAAAAGGGGATTTTGGAGGGCAACTAGGGATAGCTTAAAATTTTGTTGGCAATGGGTAATTCCTTTAATACCCATTGCCAACAAAATTTTAAGTTATCCCTTGCTGCCCTCCAAAATCCCCTTTTCTTCTTAAGGTGAATGTCCACCCTCAGTAGACAATTGCTCACCCTTCTTATTTTCTTCTTCCTTTTGTTTCTCAATTTTGCGCTAATGTCCTTCACCCAACCAACTGTTCCACCTCCGTTTTCCTAGTATTCAGTGAACCCCTTCCCTACCTCTCTTCTTCCCCCTGTTTCTCGTATTTATTCTCAGTCATGTGAATCAAGACTCTGTACTTGAAAAAGCTGTAACAATCAAAATGTCATGCTAATAAAGGCTCCATCCACACATGGTGTTTATTTCGATAAACAATTATTATCTTATACATATACCAAAGGCTTTTTCCCTCCTTATAATGGAGGTAGCCAAATAAGGGGGGGGATTAGAATACAAATTAAAGTTTGATGATCTGATCAGCTTACTAGAAAGATTCCACTTACCATATTTCAAAGAACCTTGCTCTAATCTAGCCTGAATGTCTGTCTGAGTGTCATGAACAAACTCCTTGTCAGGCATTTGTCTGTTCACAAGGCGGCAGAGACCAGAGGCAGTGCAGAAGTACGAGTCTAAGAGTGGAGTCAGCATTTGTGTCCAGGCCCCAACAACCTCTAGTGTCTGCGAGGTTGGTGTTACCTTAAACACCTGAACTGACTCCCCTCCAACTCCATCCGAATCTGAATCATCTGTCCATTGCTTGTTTTGTACCTGGAAAAGCAAGATATGGGTAATTAATATGACAATAATTGTGAAAAGTTATCCCACTGCCTTTGTTATCTATATGTACAAATAAAGGAGGAAGAGCATGAAGACAGTATGTGGGATGAGGAGGATGGGAGGGAACAGGAGCAGCAATAAATGGTAGGATGAAGAAGTGAGGGTGGTGGTGGAAGAAAAGAAGTGAGCATAAGAAAAACAGTTGCAAAGGATAAACAGTGAAGCATATCTGGTAGAGAATAATGGAGGAAGAAGCAAAACAAGGTTAGGAAGACCAATGGGAAGGGTAGGTGTTTGGTGGAGAATTTTGAAAAGAAGATATTTTGGAAAGAAGTGAAAAGAATGAGGAGATGCAAGAGAGAAGGTAAGGGTGCAAATGGCCAGATGCCAATGGAAGGGAAAATATTCACTTTCTACTTTCTCTTTTTATATACCTTCCTGAACTCCATCACTAATTACCTTGGACTTTCCTTTGGCTCAGCCACAAGTGCAGTGTCATCAACTAACAACAAATGGCTCATCTCCCAGTTCCCTGTGTCCCACTAACCATCTTCCAGTTCCCTCAAGTCCCACTAACCATCTTTAAACGCCTGCCCATCACCACCTTGCATTTACTTCCCATCCATGTGTACACTGAACAACCATAGTGACATTACACAACCCTGGTGCACCCCCCACCTTCACCTAAAACTATTCACTCTCACATGTCCAACCCTAACACTGCCCTACTACTAATGTAAAAACTTTTGACTGCCCTTAACAACTTCCTCCCTATAATATGTATATGAGCATATTTACCTAATTGTAGTATAAAGGAAAGGAGTATAGCTCACTCGGTCCCATCTCCTACTCTCCAGTTTATCATACCTAGCCTTGAATTCATATAGCTTTAACTTGGTTTATATCCTTAATTTCCAATTATCATAGATTTGAATTCATGTATTATTCTAGCTTGAACTATATCCCCTTCTAAGACAACACATATATTTATGCCTCCTAATGAAAAACTGTATCTCTTCACATCCTTTAAGTATGTAGTATTTCTTCATTTGTTCTCATGACCTCTTCAAGCCCTCCTCTCCCTAATCAAGACATCTCTTTAGTCAATGTAGTCTATCCCTTTCAGCGACCTGAATACTGTAACCATATGCCCTCTTTCTCTTTGATCTTTCAAAGTTGGCAGGCCCAGTAATTTCACTTTGTCCTATGGTTTATCTGCCAAGTTGGGGACCAGTTTGGTTGCTGCCCTTTGTATTCTTCTGATCTTGCTTATATTCTTCAATCTATGTGAGGACCATTCCACTGATGCATATTCCAGTCTGGGACAGATCAAGGTTTTGATGATTTTTTTCATCATCTCTTCATCCATATAGTGAAATATCACTTTAATAATCTGCAGTACTCCATACATCACTCCCACGATCCTGCTGATATGTCTGTATGGTGACAGGTTGTCTTATATCAACACTCCAAAATCATCCTCCTCTTTTGCTTTTGTAATAGGTTCACTTCACAAGAAATAGTTTAAATATGGTCTTTTGTCACCATTGCCCATTTCCAGTACTTTGCATTTTTTGGTATTGAACTTCATTTCCCATTCTTGGCTCCATAAAAAAAAAAAAAAAAAAAAAAAAAAATAATAATAATAATAATAATAATTAAAATAATAATAATAATAATGTCGCAATAGTCTACTGTGCTCCTCATTTTTCACTCTTCTCATGATTTTGGCATCATCTACAAACTCATTGGCATAGTTGTTTTTCCTTCCACCATGTCATTAACATAGACAAGAAACATTATTGGTGCAAGCAATGAACCTTTTGGAACTATATTCATTACTGTTCTCCATCTTGACATCTTATCCTTTATGTCCTCGTACATCTTTCCTTAAAAAAATCTTGCAATCATTCTACTAGTTTGCTACTCACTCCTCCAACATGCTCCAATTTCCACATTAGTCAACTCAAATGCTTCCTCTAGGTTGAGGAACACACAGTCCACCCACTCCTCTCTCTCAGCACATCAATCACTCGAGTAAACACTTCAAAGGTTCAACACACATGACCTTCCTGATCTGAAGCCAAAATGACTGTCTGTCAGAATATTTATCTTTTCAAGATATTTGGTCCATCAATCTTTTACAATCTTTCCACATAATTTCACTATTGTGCTGGCCAGTGATACCAACCTATAATCTAAAGGTGTTTCCTTGTCTCCACCTTTGTGAATTAGCACCACATTTGCCCTTTTCCAATCAAGTGGCACAATGACTTCTTTTTATGAACATGTAATACAACTGTGAATCTTGTACACTAGCTGTTCCCTACATTCTTTAAGTATCCAGTTTGAGATCCTATCAGGTCCTGAAACTTTTGTCACATCCAATGATCCCAAAAGACTGAGTACTTCCTTTACTTTTATATTTATATCTTCTAAACCTGGCTTTTTGCTCTCCTTGCTTTCCTAAAAAAAATTCTCTCTTTTGTGAAGATAGACTGGAGATTTTCATTCATTATTTCTGCCTGAGTTGAGGCCTTTTCAAAGACCTCACCTCAACTTGGTGACTTCTTCCAGGTCTCAATTTATCATTTATAAACCTGTAAAACAGTCCAAATTCATCTTTGCATTTATCTACAACACCTCTTTAAAAATCACTTTCTTCCTACCTGCAAATTGTTGTATAGTCATTTCTAGATTATTTGTAAGCTTTTCTGTTTTATTGCTTCTTCTCTTCCTCCATTTTCCACAAGCCACATCCCTGGCCATTCATGCAATCTCACATTTTGTTAAACCAGTCCTGTTTCTGCTTCTTCCTTCCACTAGTCTTTCACACATATCTGTTCACTCCCCAGTTCTAAATGTCAAGAAAGATTTCTCATTCCCATGGTATTCATGAATTCCTCTCAGTTTGCTTTTTCAGAGTTTTTTCAACCCAAGTAATCCGTTTTCCCAAAACGGTGTCTTCCTTGCCTGTGTGATTCATTCCTTGGGTTTATTTCCTTATCCTCCAGCTGAAATTAAATTGTTACATGGTCTCTTTTTCCTATGGGGCAATGGTAATTCAAGGAGCTGATGTCTGGCACTTTGGTTAATAACGGATCTAATCTTTTGGGAATGTCATCTCCTCTTACCCGAGTCACTTTCTTTACCCATTGGGTCATTGTGTTCTCTATTGCTATATTTAACAAGGTATTTCCCCATGAATCTGCTTTGCCACTTCCTTTCCATTCCTCCCAGTTGACCTCATTGCAATCTTCAATAAGTACTAAATTGCTACTTTGCTCAATAGTTTTCTTTTAGAGAAGAGTTATGTCTAACAATTATTTTTTTATATTTAGCTTCATTCCAAGCTCTTGTCTTGGGGGGTGGGAGGCATATGCCACCATGGAGTCTCTTTTATTCTGCCCCTTAGTATTAATTTTCAGGTGGACTGCTTCAGCCTTCCCTTCACTCCTCCACCTTTATGTCACTTCTTACCACAAACATTACCACTCCATCCTTTTTATCTTCTCTGTCAACATTAGCATACACTAAGTTTCCTTTTAGTGTTTCCTTTGAAATACTGCCCGTTTTCTTAGAAACCATTTCCTCACATTCTGATTGACAACTTGCTATATTTTTTTTTACTTTGGCTTCCTTAGTCTAAGAGTTTTTGTGTTTTGTTTGTTCCTCTTTGTTTGCATCTTTCCTAATCCAAATATTTCTTAACTTTTCCTCTCATGCTAACTTTTAAGATTTGCTGATTACTTTGTTTGCCATGGCTTATGACCTATACTTTATTTTCATTGGAGGCATGCAATTCCTTTCATTCTGACCTAACCTAAACATGTTATCAATCTGGTCTGTCATATTCAAGTCCTTTCCAAGAGTTATTGAGGTAATTTCCCTAATCTTTTACATCTGTTCCTGGCATAACTTCCATCAAAGGATGTATTTACCTAGTTGTAATATACGGGAGGGGAGCTATGCTCGTGGTGACCCGTCTTTGTATCTCTCCGCATCAAGTTTTATCTTAAAATCTTGTATAGTGTTAGCACATACTGTTTTGTTGTCTAATTTGTTCCATATATTTATCGCTCTGTGTGGGAAACTGTTCCTTATCAAGTTTTTTCTATAACTATCCTTTTTCAATTATTTTCCGTGTCCTCTTGTTTTACCGTTGTCCCACATTAATAGGTTGTTCCTGTCTAAAACTTCCATTCCTTTCATTATTCTGTAGATAGTTAGCAAATCTCCTCTTTCTCTTCTTTGTTCCAGAGTGGGTAGGTTCAATTTGGATAGTCTTTGCTCATATGTTAGTTCGGCGAGTGTCGGTGCTAGTTTTGTTGTCGCTCTTTGAAATCTTTCTAGTTTCTTAATATTCTTTTTGGTACTGGGTGTCCAAAGTGATGCTGCGTACTCGAGTTTTGGTCTTATTAGTGTAGTAAGTATTTTCCTTATCATTTCTTCGTCCATATAGGTAAATGCCACTTTGTGATGTGTGTGTGTGTTAACTACATCAATTGTTGCCTTGAGTTCCACTAAGTAGAAATCCTGTAGCCCAACAATGGCAAGCAATAGTCTTTGGGCTCTCATAGAAATTTCTCTAGGAAGAAACTCTGGACCATTGTCTGTGTTATATTACTGTGGGCCTGTTTCAATATTACTGACTAAAAATTGTTGGGGATGTGGATCAGTCACCAGTTGTCAGTTCCTCATGTGTGAAAAAATGTAATACATCTGAAACTGATAGGGAGAGATCTTGGGCCAAGTCCAGAGACTGGGTCTTAGCTCCTCAGGGCTGTACCTACTGATGTAGGTATGGTGAAGGGGTTGATGAGTTTTTAAAATGGGCAGCTTCAATCCCTATTGTAGGGACACCAATCACTGCCCCCCCCCCCAAGAGCGGAGGAAGAAAAACAATAAGATGTGTGTGCATATACATATATATATATATATATATACAGTAGAACCTTGGTTCTTGACCACAATCCATTCTACAGTACTGTTCCAGAACAGATTTGGTCAAGGACCGAAACAATTTTCTTAATCTGCTGCTCTCTGATGATGATATTTTCCTACAAAACTTTGAATTTTGCCTCATTTTCCATTTTTCTCCATTTGGGTTGATTGAGAACCAATATTTGTGGAAAAAAAAAATTGAGAAACTAATTTCTTAAACTTGTGAGACATTCAAGAACTGAGGTTCTACTGTATATACACACACATGCATACCTGACAGCATAAACAATGCAGAGAAAGATCCTTACTCCTATGTCTGCAATGAGACCCATGATGGCAAATCTGTCCACGACATCGTGTATCCGCATCTTCAAACTTGCACATGGTGGTGCAAGAATAAATTCATTCTCCAAGATATGTGCAAGAGACAAAGAACGGGCCACTAAGTCCTCCCTTGAGACAACTGTATCAATGGGACAGTCACTATAACTCCATAGATCACAATCTACCAGGCTGACCAAAGCAGTTGCTGTGAAAAGAAAGAAAAAAATACATACATATATATATATCTTCAAATTTTATAAATACACACACGCACATATATCAACTCTAGACTGTCCACCCCAGCAACTCTCAATTGTACAATTTCCACTTCCAAATGCATGTGTGAGGAAACTACAAATGATCCCAAAAATCTAATGATTTCATCCTCTGACCCCTTCAAACCTTGTTTATATGAGCTTCTTTGCGGATGATGCAAAACTGATGAAAAAAGTGAACACTGAAGAAAATTGTGAGTCACTACAGAGTGATCTCAATAAAGTACGGGATTGGAGTAGGAAGTGGGAGATGGAATTCAATACTAAGAAGTGTAGTATAATGGAATTTGGAAGAAGCAAAAAAAGAATAGTAGGATAATATAAATTGGGAGAAGAAGAAATAAAAAAAGTAGAAAATGAGAAGGACCTGGGAGTCATTATTATGAATAATATGTCCCCTGAGAAACATATAAACAAAACTTCTGGAGAAACTTATAATTTAAAAAGAACAATCAAAGTGGCATTTACGTGCCTGGACAAAGAAATTAAGAAAATACTAATCACTTTGATAATACCAAGATTGGAGTATGCAGTGACGAAGTGGTCACCAAGTACCAAAAAAATGTACAACAAAACTTGAAAGAATACAAAGAGCAATTACAAAATTGGCACCAACACTCTCAGAACTATCATATGAAGAGAGACTAGCAAAACTTGAGCTACAGACATTAGAGCAAAGAAGAGAGAGAGAAGAGACTTGATAACTATTTATGGAATCATGAGAGGCATAGAAACTATTGATAGAGAGGATCTAATAAAATGGGATAGTAGAAATACAAGAGGACACGGAAAGAAAATCAAGAAAGACAGTTATAGAAGAGATCTGAAAAAGAACAGCTTTCCCCACAGAGTAATAGACATTTGGAACAAGTTAGATGAGAAAGTGGTGTGCAAAAACAATACACAAATTTAAAAACCGTTTAGATAAAATGAGATATGAAGACGGGACACCACGAGCATAGCTCCCCTTCCCATAAAATACAACTAGGTAAATACACGCATATATTATATATACACATACACGTGTAAGACCCTTTTACCATTATGAGGGAATAACCAAATCAAAGCACACACACATTTCACACACCAAAAACCATCCCACAATTTTATAGACACTGTCTAACACTTAACATTGGATTCACGTGAAACTGTATCTTATCTTTTCTTCTTGAACATGGTCTAAACATAAATGTTCCCAAAGTATTGCATAGATAATGGTCTCAAAGAAATATAGAAACATATAAAAGTTATAGAGTAAAATGGGTGGAAGGAAAACAAGGTAAGGGAGGTCAACAGGAGAGCAGATGTGATGTGGGGTAGGTGTTTGAGAATTTCGAGAAGAATAAAAGATGTTTTGAAAGAAAGTGAAAAATGTGGGAGGCAAGTTGAGTAGAAAAGGTTATAGGTGCAGATGGACAGATGTTAATGGAAATGAAGGCAGTGACTGGAGGATGGGAGTATTTCAAGATGTTGAATGAAAAGGAATCAACAGTGGCAGTGGGAGATACCAGAAGAATGACTGTGATGAGAGAATGATAAGGCTAGAGTAAAAAAAGTATAAAATACATTGAAATAGATGAATGGGGATGAGGCACTTGATTTACATGGTTTGTCATGTGAAGTGTCTGACAAAGGAAGTTGTTATAGTGAAACAGCTGATGAGATTGCTCAACATATGTCTAAAGAGGAAAATTTACCAGTGGATTGAGTGTATAGTTTCACTATACAAAGGAAAAAGGCAATAGGGGAATAGAGGGAATAATTGGCCCCAAAGCAGGACTTGGAAAACATATGAGAGGTACAAAGAAAAATAGAAGATAAACAAAACAAAAGATAAAGGAGGTGTTAGTAGTCCTTACTTCCTCACCTCACCTCTTCTCAGCATCTCATGACATTACTGACCCACAAGTGTCCCATGGGACACACTCGCGTCTACCTAGCTCCAATGCAACCCTGAGCTTCCTTGAAGCCCATGGGTGGGAACAAACCCTCCTTCAGGAAACACACATGCAGCTCACCAGCCTCAGCAATGAGTACCTCCACTAGCCACATGATATAACACTGGATTCATTGAGGAATGTCTACCCTCTCTCTTCATGAGTTACCTGTGTCAGAACATTTTGCCTCCAATATACCACACAGCATACATGACCTCACCTCAATTAGGAGCACAGGTCATGACCTGCCCATGTATATAAAGGATGGACCAACACACACAGATTCAGATAATCTCAGAGTGGCATATGTGAGCCTGGCTTGCTGCTCCTTGCTTTCTTGCCTCCTCCCCCCCTTTTACTCCCTCACAGGCAGATCACCTCAGAGCAGCATACATGAGCCTGCTTGCTGCTCCTTGCTTTCTCATCCCCCCTTTGCTCCCTCACAAGCAGATCACCTAGGGATGCAATCTCACCCCCCCCCCTACTGGTGCCCAACATTCATTGTTAAATAAACTAACATCTCCACCAGAATTTGCCTTCAACCAGCGTAACTGGCTGCCCAATATGGGGCAGACTACCAGCCTAACATTTAGCTGCCCAATGTGAGTCAGACAACCAGCTTAATATTTGGCTACCCAATGTTTGGGGCTCTGATCCCCAGCTCTGCCACTGCTGTCTGCCAGGTCATCTACCGCCCACCAGATCACCTGCCAGTTCACCTACCAGGTCTGCCATCTGCCAGCTCACCTGCCCACCAGCTTGACTGCCATTGCTGCCTGCCAGGTCTGCCAACTGCCAATTTGACTCCCCACACTCTCACCTACCACAGGTATCTGCTGTCACTTGCCTATCATATCGCCTGCCACTATGACTGCCAGTTTACCCACCAGGTCTGCCATCTGCCAGCTCGCCTGCTGTCACTGACTGCCAGGCCATCTGCTGACTGTCAATTTGACTCCCCACACTCTCGCCTATCACAGGTATCTGCTGTCACTTGTCTGCCAACTCGCCTACCATTGCCGACTGCCAGGTTGTCTGCTGACAAATAATTTGACTCCCCACACTCTTGCCCACAGGTATCTGCCATCACTGTCTGCCAGATCATCTGTCGCTATGTGTCTGCCAGATTGATTGCCACCATATGTCTGCCAGATCGCCTGCCACTGTTACTGCTAGTTCGCCTACCAGGTCTGCCATCTGCCAGCTTGCTTGCCCACCAGCTTGACTGCCATCACTGCCTGTCAGGTCTGCAGACTGCCAGGTTGTCTACCTACATTCTCATCTACCACAGGTATCTGCCTTCATGTGTCTCCCAGATTGACTGCTGCCATGACTGCCAATTCACCTACCAGGTCTGCCATCTACCATCACTGACTGCCAGGTCTGCCAACTACCTACTTGCCTAACACAGGTATATTCGTGGACTACCACCATTGCTACTAGATCATTTTGCAACCAGAACTATGAGCATCCCCACTTTGACCCACCCACATGCTCAACAGAGATCACAAAGTCCTGCACCCTGACTCCAGTAAAGCTAATAACTAGCAACATCAACTGTCAAGTCCACAACACCCTGGGCGGCCTAACGTCCCACCTACTAACCATAACCATTCTCAAGTGTTTATCTTTTCAGGAAATTTTGTAACCACACTCCAATGCCACCTTACAATGTGATCCCAGGACACATTCTATATGAGATCCCCTGAGCACCCTCCCAAGATGAACCAACCTCTTCCACATCCTCCATGACATACATGACAACTCTGGTCCCACAGGGGTAGCTGAGCACCCTCGAGGCTTGCTACCCTGTGGCAAACAGACCACTACCTGCTGCTACTCCTGCAATCTGAGGGCTACCTCCACCCCCGCCTTTAATTTCCAGCCCAGTCCTGATGACAACTCCCTTAACATTTTCTTGTCAACACTCCACACAACTTTACTTCCTGCCTCGACTTCTATGGAGGTGTGTTAGGAGTAGTCCTTACTTCCTCGCCCCAACCTCTTCTTGGCATCTCATGACTTTACTGACCCGCAAGCAGTCCCATGGGACATGCTCTCATCTACCCAGTTGTGACACAACCCAGAGCTACTTTGAAGCCCACTAATGGGAAAAACCCTCCTTCAGGAAACACACATGCAGCTCACCAGCCTCAGCAATGATTATCCCCACCAGCCACATGACATAACACTGGATTCATTGAGGAATGTCTACACTCTGTCTTTGTGAGTTACCAGCATCAAAACATTTTGCCTCCAACTTCCAACATGGCACACATGACCTCATGCCAATTAGGGGCACAGGTAATGACCTGCCCGTGTATATAAAGGATGGACCAATGCCCAAAGATTCAGATAGCCTTGGAGCAGCATACGTGAACCTGGTTTGCTGCTCCTTGCTTTCTCACCTTCCCCCCACCCTTTTTGCTCCCTCACAGGCAGATCGCCTTGGAGCAGCACATGTGAGCCTGCTCGCTGCTCCTTGCTTTCTCATTCACCCCCCTTGCTCCCTCACAAGCAGATCGCCTGAGGACACAGTCATCACCTCCTTCACTGCCTCCCCACCCCCCACTGGCACCCAACATTCATTGTTAAATAAACCAACTCTATCTCCACCAGAGTTTGCCTTCAACCAGCCCAAATGGGTGCCCAATGTGGGGCAGACTACCAGCCTAACATTTGGCTGCCCAATGTGGGGCAGACAACCACCCTAACAGGAGGCAAAGAGAAGAGTCGATATAAAATGGGGAAAGAGTATGACAGAAAAAAATTGAAAGAATTAAAAAGATGTTTTGGAAGAAGTTAAAAGAAGAAGGGGAGGTGAGTCAAGTAGAAAAGAAATGGTAAAAGATGCAGATGGACAATGTTAACTAACAAGGAGGCAGTAAGGGGAGGATGGGCAGACTATTTTAAAAAGCTGTTGACTGTGGAGGAGGATAAGGTGGGATTGGTGGGAGATGCTAAGAAAATGGTGATGGGAGAGGGAAATGGAGAAATAAGAAATGATGAGGTACAAGTAGTTTTGAAAATTATTAGAACTGGTAAGGTACCTGGGTTAGATAGGTGTCATGTGGAGTCTGAAAAAGGGAGGTAAAGCAATAGTGGACTGGCTAGTGAAGTTGTTTAATCCCCCAAGGTATATACATGCTTCCCTCAATCTATAATTTACCTCCACCTCCACTCCCATCTTTCCTGCCACATGCAACTCTAAATACCTAAAATTATCCACTTCCTTCAACCTCATCCCTTTAAGACTTACTTCCAATTTGTTATCATCCTCTCGCCTTGTACATCTCATTACTTTTACCCACATTTGCCTTTAACTTTCTCCTATTGCATACCTACCTTTATCTTTGATTTTTTTTCTGAAACACTGTGTTAGCTATAATTAACTCTCTAAACACATCTCCACCATTAACTCTCCACTATGATTTTTACCTGGCACTCCAAACTTCCCAATCACTCCATTTATTGCTTCATCCCCTACTCCAGCAGATTCAATACCACTACACTGACATTCCTCCCAAAACTCTCTATGCACTCATTTAAATCTATCCAAAGAATCTCCCTTTCCTCTACACTCTTCTCACTACCAGGTCCACATGCACTTACAAAGACCCACATATCCTTTCCCAGTTTCACCTTCAACCATGTTGACCTTGAAGATACCTCCTTCCACTCCACCACACTCTTTCCTATATCTTCACTTACTAGTAGAGCCACTCCTTCCCTACCTCATCTTCTCTTCACTCCTGACACCCTCCTTATGACTCTCCCGAGCTCAAAATAATCCCTCCCTTTCAACTTGGTTTCACTTAATGCCAACACATCCATCTTTCTTCTCACATACTGCCCATCTCTTCCCTTTTACTATCATCTGTACCACACTCACCCACATTATAAGACCCAAACCTTAGGGTTCTAGTTGGAAAACTCCTCCCAGATCCTCTTTATGTCTTGACTTCTCATAAGAATAGGGTTACAGAGAGCAGGGTGTCTTGTCCCATTTTAGCAGCCTCTTATGATTGGAGTGGGAAAACTTGGTGGCAGTATTCTTTCATCCCCCTACCACAGGTGACAGAGCCAAAAATGGAAATATGTACTCAAGTGGTACAAGACAGTATTAAGAAGGAGAAGGGGGGACAGCATAATGGAGGGACAGTCGCAGTATAATAAAGTAGCATCATTTCTGTGTGAAGAAATTTCCTCTAACATAGACAAAATAATTTATAATGCACAATAAAGTGCAACCAATACCCCAGATGAGAAGGTGGATAAAATAAATGTGGTTGAAAAAGTAATTCAAAGGACACAAAAATATATATAACTATGCCCTAGGAAAGGAAGAAGTGATAATGGTAAGAAATTAAATCAAACAACATGAAATACAAAATATATTGATTAAATATGAGAGCACCTACTTTCTCCACTAATTACTCACCTACAATGGCATCAAGGGCAAAGACAGGTGCCAAAGCATTAGAGTAGTAACAGAGTTCAATGACATTAGGCAGGAGTGTGATGGGTTTTATAAATGTCAATTCATCATCATTTGTTCTACTGTCTGAGACTTCCGTCCGTATCAGTCCAGCACCCAACAACTTTGCCTGAAACACAGAAAAAATAGGTGAAAGAAATATAAAAAAGAAGAAATAAGAAGGAAAGGGAGAAAGAAGAAAAGAGGAGGAGGAAGACAATAAGAGAAAAAAAATGAATAGAAGTAAGATAGGAAGGAGAGAAAGAGGATGAGAAGGAAAAGGATGAGGAAGAAACGGAAGAAACTGAGGAGAAGGATGAACACAAGGAAAAGGAAGAGGAACAGGATCAGCAGCAGGAGGAGGAAGAGGGGTAGGAGTAGGAAGAGGGATGGAGGAGGAAGAGGGAAGTATGAGGAAGAGGAGGATGAGGGGTAGAGGAAAGAGGGGTAGGAGAAGGACGAGGGAAGGAAGAGGGAAGGGAAAGAAAAGGAAAACAAGGAGGAAGAACAAAAAGAAAATGAGGAGGAGGAGGAGGAGGAGGAGGAGGAAAGGCCGAAAAACAAAATTAAAAACTCCAAAACTGAAGGCCCAGGCAAGATCTCAAACACCTGAAACACCTTGAAACACCTGAAACACCTTGGACAAACAGCCATAAGCCAAAATTGACATTTTCAAATACAGGTAAACGTCGACTTACGATGGCCGCGACTTACGATTGTTCGACTTTACGATGACGACGACGACGATATGATAATTTAACCCCTTCCATACGGTGCCGCACACGTACGCGTCATGAGGAGCAAGTGGATTCGCGACGCTGCCATATCGGCGTCTTGATTATATTTATTGTAGTCGCCCCTGTGTTTTTACATTCTCTCAAATGATTCATTCTCTGTGGTTTTCAAATTTCGCGGGTGAAAGAGAGAACGATCGATATAAGCGGTGACTATATTTTATGATGCGAGTATTATTACGTCACGTCGTACGGCTGGCATTGGCTGCTGCCCGCGAGATTTAAGTTCCGTACTGAAAATACATATTATAGTGTTTGAATATGGTAAAAAGGATAAAAATAATTAAATAAACTACTGTACATGTTTAATAGGCTATATTCAGTATCTCTGGTGGATAATATACAGGTAGGCTAGGTACAGTGACCACGGAACAGAGTGGGGATCGACTTACGATGAGATCGTCTTACGATGGCTCTATCGAAACCTAATGCCATCGTAAGTCGACGTTTACCTGTACTCCTGGTTAAACAACAAAATCATAAACATTTTGAAAAGAACTCGCTCCCAATGTTAAAACTATACATATACTTCAGCACTTACCAGTTGAACAATTCCCTCCTTCACCCACTCCTCACTTAATTCCCAAACTTAAATTCACTCCACCCATTTAACAGTTTCACACAATGCTAATATATCCACCTTTTTCTATTGTTATCATTATTATGGATAAATCTAACTTCATGAAATTTCTATACATCAATAAAAAGACCTAATTACTATTACATAAATCCCTAGAATACAATAACTCCTATGTAAGTACTATGAGGCACGAGTGACCCCAGTATTCTATGAATGGGCTTGATCACATTTTCTGTGGTTATAAACATTCTGGGTGACAGAGAAAGAGTATAATAGCTGTAACTTTAAATCTTATATTGTGCAATGTGTTGCATCATTGTACATCAGGAAACTTAATGTGCTTGCGAGTATTTGACTTCTATTGAAGAGGTTAAGCTCTTCCAATTACAAGATCACTTACTGCATGCTTGACAACTTCTCTAGATTCTCCTGAAAATCCTGTGTCACGCCCTCTTGCAGTAAGGGTCTCTCTTAGGGTGTCTAGGGCTTTGGTTAATGTTGCAAGGGATGCACCTTCACGGAAGAGATTCAACAAGAGCCACGACAATGCATTTGTAGACATAATGGCCTGACACTTCTCTGAATCTGAATCAGAAGATATTTAAGAGTTATAAGATACATCTGGATTATGGAAAAATTCACTCAAGTACAAATATAACAACCATGAGAAACAAATTTATTCAAAGAGAAACCTTATGGACTCATCTTGCATTAAAGTGACATTCTACTGTACCTGTTGTTGGTCCCATTATGTAAAAAATGAGATAAAGCTAGTGTACTCACCATACACAATATGTGCGGCCAATGACTTGACCAAATTTCTGTACTCATCCGTGACTTCAGAGCCAAAAAGAGATGAATTGCTTCTTGCTCCATGAAGATTTTGTTTATTGATTATAGTTGATGCATCTGATACACTATTTCCAGGATTGGATAGTGTCTGCTTTAGAAGAAGGTGGTTGTTTGTGTTTGGTGATGAGAGAGATCGGTGATGACATTTGGCAGGGGCATCAGTCACTGGCGTAAGAGCTGTCAATGATGATTGAGGAGAGGTGCTGGAGGGTGTGAGAGACATTGCAGATGGATATGGAGAGAGGGGTGGTGTTGTTGATGAAAGCTTTGCTACAGATCGAAGACTTTGTAGCTTTGCACCCTGGATATACTCGCGCAAGCTGAAGGGCTGTCCAAAGTCAATGCGTGAGTGACCATAGTTGGTGGAGAGCACCTTAATAATTGCACGTACAGCACCCCAGAAGGACTCCGGAACCTGTAATTACAAAACATATATTTCATTTCCACAACTGCTGCGAGTGATACATGGTAAATTCATCAATCAACAAATCAAACCATTGCCCCAGGTCTTTCTTGCAGGAGACCAATGATTCAGAGGTAACTGTCAACAACCACCAGACTGTCCAGTAAGTTAATCAAGGAAGAAATATTGTCTTGTTATCTGTGTATGGCTAGGGTGAAGAGAAGGTGTTCAATGTCTTCTGTGTGATGGTAGGAGCTGGAGCATTTTTTTCTTTGGCCTGGCCTATTTTGGTATTGTAAGTTATTGTTGGGTGGTGATCTGAACATAGTTCTTGCTTCTCCTGGGGATTCTTCTGTTAGTCTAGAAGAGTTTGATATAAAAGGGCATTTCTTCATTGGTCTTGGAGCATTTGTTTTGTGATCTGAGCACGAATATGTTTTTGTATGGATATCTTGTGTGGTGCAAGTGGAAGGTTATTGTATATGTTTTTGTAGTATGCTGCTGGTATGTAAATGAAGCAGTGTGGCCCTACTGTGGATGTGCTGCATCTTGCTGTATTGTTTCTGACAATGCAGCAGTAGGTGGGAGACCAGGACAGCCCTTCATTCATGAAGAGCTGAGATAATCTGACAAATGAGTGATGGCTACAGTGGGATGGGTGGGTGTGGGTGCATGCCTTGGCTGGCTACCTCCCTTACAAAAGGAAAGATGCCTTTGGTATAAAAATAAACTCCTACTGCCCCTCTTTTATGCTGTTACCCTGAGCCTGTCTTTTAACTACTTCTATGACTACCTTTTTCTGATACCCCTGAATGTTTCTGAAATGAAGTGTCTGAGAATGACAGATGTTAAATAAGTAGATTGAATGAGAAATGTGGAACTGAGGCAGAGAACTGGGGTGGGAAGGGAGTTGTAAGTTTGGGTAAAACAAGGAATGCTGTAGTGGGTCAGGTATGTGGAAAGAGTGAGGAAAGATAAGCTAATCAAATTGGAAAGAAGTGTATGGAGTGTGCTTGAAAGACCAAGAATATGATGAATGAATGGGTCATTAGGGGCTTTGGATGAATATGGAACATTTGTTAAGCAGGGAAAAGAAAGTACAAATTATAGAAATGAATGGAAGGAGACTGAATGGTTGAAGGGCAGCGGCGGCGCCAGGAATTTTTAGTTGGGGAGGCTAAGGGGGGCTGAGCAAATTTTTTGGGGGGCTAATAGTAATATGATAATACACATATATTATCCTCATTTCAGAAGGGGAGGGGGTTAATGGTTGGGCTAGCACTGATGGCTGACAAATCTTTAGCCCTGGCAATTAAAAATTCCACTTAATAAAATTATTTCAATGAGTGTTTTAAATTTTCAATTTGCTCATTTCAGTTGGGGGGGCTAATGGGGGGGGCTGGCCTCTTTTTGGGGGGGGCTAAAGCCCCCCCAAGCGCCCCCCTGGTGCCGCCACTGTTGAAGGGATAACACTGCCTGAAGGAATATTCTTCTTATCTGCTCAATAATTTCCAGTGGATATGGAGGAAAGGGGTCACCATATGATGAAGTAGTGGAGTGTCATGGCCCATCTGTGGAAAACCTGTACATCACTGTAGTGCTTTTATAGTAGTATGGTGGGACCAAAGATAACCCTTCATCACAGATGTGTCAAGAAGGGTGGGTTGGTTAAATATGTTTACATTGTATTTACCTAACTGTAGTACACAGTAAAGGGGCAAAGCTTGTTGGGTCCCGTTTCCTATTCTCTAATTTTCTAACATACCTAAACTCAATACCCTGTCTGGGGTATTGGCTGCAAGTTATTGTGGGGTTTAAAGCTGCTCAGTAGCATGCAGTTGATACTTTGCATTCTTTTTTTTTTTTTGTACTGAATTTCATTTCCCATTCTTGGCTCCATGTAAAAATAGCATCTAGATCTTTTTGCAATATTCTACTGTCCTCCTTATTTTTCATTCTTCTCATGATTTTCACATCACCTGCAAACATATTGGCATAGCTTGATGTTCCTTCTATCATGTCATTAACATAGACAAGAAACATTATTGGTGCAAGCAATGAACCTTGTGGTAATCTGCTAATTACTGCTCTCAAGCTTGACATCTTGTCCTTTACTACTGTCCTCATGTATCTTTCCTTCAAAAAGTTTTTAATCCATTCTAATAGTTTGCCTCTCAGTCATCCAACATGCTCCAATTTCCACATAGTTCAACTATGAAGTACTTTATCAAGTGCCTTCTCTAGGTCCACATGCAGTCCATCCACCCTTCTCTCTCTTGCAATACATCAATCATTTTTGAGTAAAAGCTTAAAAGGTTCAACACACATAACCTACCAAATGTAAAGCCAAACTGACTCTGTCAGAATGTGCATCTTTTCAAGATATTTTGTCCATTGATCTTTCACAATCCTTTCACATAATTTCACAATATATTGTGCTCGTTAGTGATACTGACCTATAATTTAGTGGTGTTTCCTTGTTTCCACTTCTGTGAATTGGCACCATGTTTGCCCTTTTCTAATCGAATCCTAATTGTATTTAACTAATTGTAGTATACAGGAAAAGAGCAATGCTCACTGGGTTCTGTCTCCTATTCTTCAATTTTCTAACATACCTAGACTCAAATTCATGTACAGTTCCAGTTTAATCTATATCTTTGATTTCCAATTATATTTAGATTTGAACTTATTTATTGTTTGAGCTTGGGCTATATCACCTTCTAAGCTATTCCACATATTTATACATCTATATGGAAAACCGTATTTCTTCACATCCTTTCAACATGTGGTTTTTCTAAATTTACTTCCATGACTTCTTAAAGCCCTCCCATATTTAACCAGATCTCTTCTATCAATGCAATCTATCTACTTTAGTGACCTCAACACTGTAATCATGTCACCTCTTTCTTTTTTATCTTTCAAAGTTGGCAGACCCATTACATTTAGTCTTTCCTCATATGGTTTATCTATTAGGCTGGGAACCAGTTTGGTTGTTGGCCTTTATATTCTCTCAATCTTGCTTATATCCTTCCCTCTGTGTGGGGACCATTACTACTGATGCATATTCCAATCTTGGATGTATTTGGGTTTCAATGAGTTTTTTCATCATCTCCTCTACTATATAATGGAATGCCACTTTAATCTTCTGCAGTAGTCCATATGTCTCTCCCACATTCCTGCTGATATATCTGTCAGCTGACAGGTTGTGTTTTATCAACACTCCCAAGTCTTTTTCTATTTTGCTTTTGTAATGTGTGCTTATGTGTGTGTATGAGAAAAAAAATAAAAAATAAATAAAAAAATAAATAAACAAGACCTTATAATGTCACCACTAACCTTGTTTTGGCCAAGTTGTTCTCTTATGAAATTACCATCAAGTAGTTTGTCATAGTTGATGGCTATGGGCACAATCAGAGCATCATCAAGAGTTCCACTGACATAAGCATCAACTAGAACACTCAAAAGCCCACCTAATGGGAAAAAAAATGCATTTTGGAATAAAAATATATAAAATTAGTCTACATTCTTTATTCAAACCTTTGTGCTAACAATGTGAACTGATCTAATGAAAATAGTACTGACCAAATTATAGTTATGCTTATAATTGATATTCAGAAATATGCACTAGAATTTATTTCCCCAAGGTGCACAACCTATTTATTTGCCTACAGTGCACAAACTATTTAATAGTTATTACATTTCAAAAGAGGGTACACTTCATTCACATTTGCTCTTAAGGTATCATCATCATTAAAAGTAATGAAGTGAAATTAATTTATATATGTGAATGATTTATTAAAAAAGGAGGTAGAAAGGAGGGGTAGAAGATATTTTACATGCATACATACACACACACATTATATATATATAATATATATATATATATATCCATATATCAAGTAATGTAGATGTTGTAACATGTGAGTAAAATAAAACTTAAACCCACTCTCGGAGAGAGATAAGCTGAGGTATAGAGTAAACCATATATTTCGACCACCAGGTGTGGTCCTCTTCAGCAGTTACAATTATTGCATACATAGACAAGGACATATATACAGAGGAGAATGCTACAAAAGGGAACCAGGTAAGCCTCAAGTCATGTGCCCTGAGTGGGGTCGGATATATATATACATTATATATAATATATATATATAACTGTATATATATATACATATACCAAGGCTTTTTCCCCCTTAAAAGGGAGGTAGCCAAAAAGGAAAAGGCATAAATCCATTCTCACCCATTCCATCCCTAAACACATTCCACCCCCCTCCACTCTCCCTCTCATCTTAGCACCTCCTGGATGACGGGTTATCCCTGCACCTTGTCCACTGCCCTGGGTCAGAGGCAGTGTTGCAAGACACAGCACATCCACTGCAAGGCCGCTTCATTAAATTGGCAACCCCCCCCCCCCTGCAGAAAAGGAGAAGACTGGGAGAGATCCCGTCGGGCTGCGTCAAATTTTTCTCACACATACTACCTCATCCCCCATCCCCCCACCCATTCCACCTCATGCATCACAGCATCATCCATATACAACCATTCTCCATTCACCCCTGTCTTCTGTCCTCTCCCGTCCTTCCTCAACAGACATTCCCCTCTTCCCCAAAGCCCCCTTCACCCCATCCATCCATCTCATCCTAGGACGCCCCCTCATGTTCACTCCCTCCACATCTGCCTTCCATACCTCTTTTACTAGTCTTTCTTCACTCATTCTTTCCATGTGTCCAAACCATCCTAATACTCTTTCATCAACCCTATCTCCCAACTCCCTTACCACCCCATTCTCCTCCTTACCTCCTCATTTCTCACTCTATCCAGCCTAGTAACCCCCATCATACTTCTCAAGACACCTAATCTCAAACACGTTCTAACTCCTTCTCTCTTCCTCTCTTATGTTCCATGTTTCAGCCCCATACAGTGCTGTTGGCACAATCACTCCTTCATACAGTCTCCTCTTAGCATCCATTCCCAAATGTCTATTCCTCATTACACTTTTTAATCCACCAAGGCATTTACTTGCTTCTCTCAATCTACATTCTACCTCCACCTCTACTCTATCCTTTCCTGCCACATTTGCACCCAAGTATCTAAAACTATCCACTTCCTCCAGTTGCTCTCCCTTAATGCTCACTTTCAATCTGTTGCTATTTTCACCCCTTGTACATCTCATCACCTTACTTTTACCCATATTTATCTTCAATATTCTTCTTTCACACACTCCCAAACTGTCACCAACTTCCTCAATCCCTCCTCTGATCCTGCTACAAGTGCTGTGTCGTCCGCAAACAACAGCTGGCTCACCTCCCACTTTTCTCCATTTTCTTACATTGATAATTTGGATTACTGTCTCTTAAAAGGCAAGTTGTAGTGGTTCAATTCCTGTCAATATATATATTTTTTCATGGGTGTTTCAAAGTTCCCATTTTTCTGTCACCCTGTATATATGCATATACATACACACACACACACACATATATATATACATACATACATATACCAAAGCTTTTTCCCCCTTACAAGGGAGGTAGCCAAAAAGGAAAAGGCATAAAATCACTCCCACCCATTCCAT
This sequence comes from Oratosquilla oratoria, assembly GCF_046742065.1. NCBI lineage: Eukaryota > Metazoa > Arthropoda > Malacostraca > Stomatopoda > Squillidae > Oratosquilla > Oratosquilla oratoria. Next base: position 12,185,801 of record NC_134819.1, read on the forward strand.
CCCTGAATACACTCCACACCCCTCCACCCTCCCTCTTATCTTAGCACCTTCTGGATGACAGGTCATCCCTGCACCTTGTCCACTGCCCTGGGTCAGAAGCAGTATATATATATATATATATATATATATATATATATATATATACACATATACATATATAGAGGAATGTAGTAGTGCAAAATGATCAGGCTACTGCCACATATCTAACTAATTTTACAATAAATGCTTACCTTTTGGCATGCATGGCTTTCCTGTCCGTGTGCGTCCTCCTTCAATGAAGAACTCCAGGTTGAACCCTGATTGCAAGGCATGGGACATGTATGTCTGCAATACTGACCTATATACCACATCTTTCCGGGATTTGTTGCTTTCCAATCGCCGTTTGATAAAGAAACCACCAAGCCCTCGTAGTAACCATCTGCCATATGGATATTTAGTGAATATATGTTAGAGATGAAGTGTTTAAGAAGTATGGTGTGGGTTATGAGGATGGACAGAGAAATGAAGAGAGGTGGTGAGTGGAGGTGGGGGTGGAAAGGGACTAGCAGATAGAGTTGATCAAAGAATGCCTAGATGGTTTGGGCATTAGGAAAGAATTCGTACAGAAAGACTTGCAAAAATTAGTGCATGAAGGAAACTTGAGAGGATGATCAAGAATGAAATAGATGCATAGGGTTAAGGGATCACTGGATGGAGCAAGTCAAGCAAGTGGACTAATATAAATGTGCATGGAGAGTGGCTGTAAATGGATGAGAAAACAATATAGCTCAAAGGTATTTATTCTTGTCTGTACTGTATATTTCTCAAATGGAGTGTGTGAGGTGTGTGTGACCATATAATGATACATACATATACCAAAGGCTTTTTCCCCCTTACAGGGGGGGGGGGGGTTAGCCAAAAAGAAAAAAGAAAAAATCATAGAAAACACTCCCACCCATTCCATTGCCTACATATTCCACTCCCTTCCACCCTCCTCCATCCCTCTCATCTTGGCACCTCCTGGATGACAGGTCATCCCTGCATCCTGTCCACTGCCCTGGGTCAGAAGCAGTGTTGCAAGACACAGCACATCCACAGCAAGGCAGCTTCATAAATCCCCCCCCCCCAAAAAAAGGGAGAAGACAGGGAGAAATCCCTTCGGGCTGCATCAATTTTTTTCTCATATATACTTTCTCGCCCCACATCCCCCACCCACTCCCCCTCATGCTTCACAATATCATCCATACACAACCCTTCTCCATTCACCTCCATCTTCTGTTCTCTCCCATCCTTCCTCAACAGACATTCCTCTCTTTTGTAATGCCCCTTTCACCCCATCCATCCATCTCATCCTAGGTCACCCCCTCATATTCACTCCATCCACCTCTGCCTTCCACACCTCTTTCACTAATCTTTCTTCACTAATTCTTTCCATGTTTCCAAACCATCCTAATACTCTTTCATCAACCCTATCTCCCAGTTCCCTTTCCACCCCTGTTCTCCTCCTCACCTACTCATTTCTCACTCTATTTAGCCTAGTAACAAATATACTTCTCAGACATTTCATCTCACTTTCAAACTCCTTCTCTCTTCCTTTCTTATGTTCCATGTTTCTGCCCCATACAGTGCTGCTGGCACAATCACTCCTTCATATAACCTCCTCTTAGTATCCATTTCCAGATATATTTCTCATTACACTTTTCAATCCACCAAGGCATTTACTCGCTTCTCTATGATGCAGTGGGAATAAACCAGTTCTGGCTGTTGGGCCCTACTATATTCACCTAATTGTAGTTATACATGAAAGGAGCAAAGCTTGTTGGGTCCCATACCCTATGCTCCAATTTTATTATACCTATCCTCAAATTCATGTATGGTTCCAACTATGTCTTGCTGCATTGTTTCTGCCCCACACTGGGGACCCTTCATCTGTAAGGACCTAATGTGGGAGGGGCAGTGAATGGGCTTTTGAATAGGTGTGCTATACCTATAAACACTAATGAAGTCCCTGGCAAGGATAACATATACCATATACTAAACCAATAAAATATCCTGGGTAAATAATGGAATGGAAAATGATGGAGCTAGTACAAAGGATGTAGCGAACCAAAAGGATACCGTATTTTACCTAGTTGTTATTTACCTCATTGTATCTTATGGGAAGGGGAGCTATGCTTGTGGTGTCCTGTCTCTGAATCTTGCCATATCTAATTTGCTCTTAAATTCTTGTATTGTTTTTGCACACACTATTGTTTTGTCTAGTATGTTCCATACATTCATCACTCTGTGGGGAAACTTTTTTTTTCAAGTCTCTTCTATAATGGTCCTCCTTAAGTTTCCTTCCATGTCCTCTTGTGTTTCTCTTATCCCAATTTAGTATGTCATCTCTATCAAGGATTTCCACACCTTTCATAATTCTGTAGAAGGTCAAGTCACCTCTTTCTTTTCTTTGTTTCAGAGTCAGTGGTTCTAGTTTTGACAGTCTTTCTTCACATGACATTTTTGATAGTGATGGGACCATCTTCGTAGTTGCTCTCTGGATTTTCTCAATCTTCTTTGTATTCTTTTTAGTACTGGGTGACCATAGTGTTGCTGCATACTCCAATTTAGGTCTTACCATTGTGACTGGTATTTTCTTTACCATTTCTTCATCCAAATAAGTAAAACCCACTTTTATTCTTATCACGTTATAGGCTTCACCAATAATTTTGTTTATATGTTTGTCAGGGGACATATCTTTTGTGATGATTACTCCCAGGTCTTTTTCATGTCCCACTTTCTTTACTTCCTTTTCACCAATTTTATATTGTCCTGATATCCTTTTTTTCTTTTTCTTTTAACTTTTTCCGAATTCTATTATACTACATTTCTTAATGTTGAAATCCACTTCCCAGGTCCTGTTCAGATCTCTCTGTAGTGAGTCACAGTCCATTTCATTACTCACTTTCTTTAACAATTTTGCATCATCTGCAAAGAAGCTCATGTAACATTCCACACCTTCATCCATGTCATTCACATAGACAACAAACATTATTGGAGCTAATACCAATCCTTGTGGAACTCCATTAATTACTGCTTCCCAAGTAGACCCTTATCTATGAACACTACCCTCATTTTTCTTCCATGCAAAAAGTCCTCCATCCATTTCAATAGTTTACCTTGTATCCCTCCTATGGTTTCTATCTTTATTAGTTTTTTTGTGAGGGGCTTTATCAAAAGCTTTTGGTAGATCTAGGAATGCACAATCAGTCCAGAAGTCTTGAGTAAAAACATATCAAACTTGTGGTACATGATCTTCCCTATCTAAATCCAAGTTGTCTCGGGTTGAGTATATTGTTCTCCTCCAAGTGTTTTATCCATCTACTTTTTATAACTTTTTCACAAATTTTGGCTACTGTGCTTGTAAGGGAAACCAATCTGTAATTTGTTGGGTCTTCCTTATTTCCTCTATAAATTGGTACAATATCAGCATTTTTCCACTCTTCTGGTATTTTTTTCTTCTTTGAGTGAGCAACTTTTATGTTATATATTTTGCCTGTTAGTTCTTTACATTATTTTAATATCTAATTTTATATTCTATCCAGACCACGCAATTTCCTGACATCAAGGTTCATTATTTGTTTATTTCTTTCAGTGTTATTATTATTTCCCTCATGAGGGTGGGAATTTCACTTCTCTCCTTTCATCTTGATGTTGCATTTTTCTCTAGTGAAAACAGACATGAAGTATTTGCTCATGACCTCAGCAATTTCTGTATCTTCTGTGTATTCTATATTCCCTTGGCATAGTTTCACTATTTCCTGTTTATTTTCTAGTTTACCATTTACATATCTATAGAATAGTTTTGGCTGATCCTTACATTTTTCTATAATGTCTTTTTTATATTTTCTTTTTTCTTCCCTGTATATTTTTACATATTCATTCCTTTAATATATATTTGCCACTTTCTAGGTTTTTTGTCTTTTCTCCATCTTTTCCAAGCTTTATCTCTTCTGTCATTCGCTTTGCTGCACCTTCTATTAAATCAGCACTTAATATACACCTTTTCTTGTTTTTGCTTTTTTTGACATGTTTATCCACTTCTTCTTTGTTGATTTTCATAAGAATCATCCATTTTCTTCCACTTCTGTTCCTTGTAAAATTTTCCCAGTTCACTTTAAAAAAAAAAAAAAAAAAAAAATGTCCCAAGTTTCTCAAAGTCTGTTTTACTATACATCAGTCTTCCTTTTCTGCATTTCTCATTTCATGTTCTGATGTAAATGATAAATCTAGTCTCAACGGTTCATTATTTCTAAATCTAGTGTTTTCTTCTACACATTGTGTGTCTGTATGTTCTACAGTCATGTCAAGTAATACATTTCCCCATTGATCCTCTCCACCTTTCACTGTCATCTCTTCACAACATATTTCTTTGTAATTAAAGTCTCCCATGAGTACTGCTTTATTTCCATCCTTCAGCATCTCATTTAATGAAGATCTCTTATCATCTAACATACTGGAGTAATCTCTCTCCAATACCTTGTTTTTGGGGGCACATAAATAACTGCAAACTTTCTGCTTTTAATGTCATTACCTTCAACTCTTATTGTGATCATCTCTACCCTGTTCTCTCCATATGTAACTTTCATCACATTTAAGTTTTTCTTTACCAGGAATATGACTCCTCCATCTTGCTTCTCCTCTCCATTTCTAAGCCAGTGATTATCCATGTCCAATATTGTTTGGTACTAGTGGACCCCTTGATTTTGTCTCCACAATTCCCATTATGTCTGGTTTTGCTTCTGACAGGTAATAATTCAGATTGTTTAATCCTTAGATTAATCCATCTATGTTGGTATAAGCTAATTTCAATTATCTATCCCATCTCATTCTCTGAACCTTTAATTTTTTCCCTTGAATATACCATTTTTTCAGTTTCATATCTAACACTCTCTAACAGAACTGTATTACCTCAGTCTGTTCTTTTCTTGTTTTTTCTTTAACTTCATTTCTTAATGTCTTAATTTTTCCTCTTTCCTCATCATTCATGTCTCTTTTTATCCATATATTTTAGTGTTCATTTCTTGCTAATTTTCCAGTTCAAGCTAAGATTTCTTCCACTTCCATTTGTGACCTTAATTTGATCTTTAGTGGTCAACTTTTTCCTTTTTTTCTGTATATTTACCCATTCTGTGCACTTCCTCTATTTCCTTTTCTATTTCTTGTTCTTTATCTTGTACTACTTTAAGAACATTTCTTGCCAATTCTTTGTCCTCTATCTCACAGGATTCAATTTGGGTTATGTTTTTCCTTTAGACCATATTTTCACTACATACTTTTTTGTCTACTGTATCTCTTACTAGATTTTCTTTAACTACCTTAATGACACCATCTTCGGCCTTCTCCTGCATTTGTTGATGAACTATTTCTTTAAAAATTACCTTATCTTCTTTGTCTTTTTTTCCAATCATTCCTGAGTCATTGCATTTATCTGTTCATCCACCTCTTTCCTTATGGTCTCATTATTTGTGTTTTCATTATTTTTCAACCTCTCATTTTCACATTTTAATTTGGCCAGTTCTTTTTTTAGTGCACTTACCTCTTCTTTTATTTCAGTGTTTACTTTTTTTTAAGTCACTTCTTTATTTAGATCTTTGTCTTCCATAGATTAACAGTTTCTTGCTTCCATGATTCATTCATATTTCTTATGTCCCTCTCTATGTCTATAACTCTACTAAAAATTCTTCTTTCATACCCACTAAATCCAGTGAAATTATCCTCATCAGCATTATCAAGTAGAAACCTTTTGGTGACTCTTGGTGATCTGAAACTTATGTTCACATTTTGCTTCACCCTTGTGCCCGTAGGCTTTGGGTACATGTTTATATTATATTGCAACAGACAGCCATCCTGGGGATTCTCTGGCCCGTCATCATTTTCTTCCATTTTATTTGAATTACACACTACATTATAAATTAACCATTTCGGGTATCCACGAGCACTCCTCTTCCCAAGAGGCCATGGAAAGAAACTCAAAAAACATAGTTATAGAAGAGATCTGAAGAAGAACAGTTTCCCCACATTGAGTGGTGGACACTTGGAACAAACTGGACGAAACAATAGCGAGTGCAAAAACCATTCATGAATTTAAGAGCAAACTAGACACTGTGAGATACAAAGGTGGGACACCACGACCATAGTTCCACTTCCCATAAAATACAACTAGGTAAATCCAGTATTCAACACAGAAGAAAATTGGTAGAGATGAAATGTGGAGTTGAATGGTAGCAAGGCAGAAGACAAAAGAAGTGATTAAAAGTGTAAAACAAAGATGTGCTGGGCACATGGCATGGATACCAGGGTGAAAGAATTCTAAGGAGAGTGATAATGGGAGTGGTTCATGGAAGAAGGCATAGAAGAACATCTCAGAAAAAGGTGGATGGATGGATGGAATAATGTAAGGACTGGATTGAAGAGGAACTGATCAAGACAGACAAATTGGAGACCAATGTACCTGCATGAGGTGATCCTGCAAGATGAACACAGAAGCTGCCCATTTTCAAAACCTGTCAACCCCCTTATCTCCTTCAGGAGGTGCAGGTATGAGAGACTGATATTCTGTCTCTAGACTGGGCCCAAGATCTCTCAGTATTAACCTCAACTGTATACTGATACAACACAGACTAGTCCAAATTTTCTTACCATAAATTTGTGGGAGGTACCAAGTATCACTGGCAGCCACTGTGGAGATGCAGGTTTTCTACTTTGTGAAACTCACAGTAACAATTGATTGATGGATGGAAATTGCACAACACTGACAAAGGTGTACACAGTTATTGGCAGGCCAGAAGCAAAACATGATTCAAGACCCAATGGAGTGAGTGTGCTACAGGTGTAGGGCGGATGTATGCTTTGACTCAGCCACGACCCTTATAAGGGGAAAAAGGCCTTTGGTATAAAAATATAACAAAAATTAGTCCATAAGTTTCCACCTATACACCAAGGGCTCCCCCCCCCCCATACAAGGGCAGTAACAAAGTCAGAAGGCACATACCCACTCCCCTTCACCACCCTTTCCTCCCTCTCATCTTAGCTCCTCATGTTTGATGTGTCATCTCTGTGTCCCACCCACTGCCCTGAGTCAGAGGCAATGCAGCAAGACACAGCATATCCACAGCAAGGCTGCTTCACTTAATCAGCGACCCCCGCCCCCCTCCATTCCCTCATGCAGAAAAAGAGAGGGCAGTGAGAAATTCCTTTGGGCTGTGTCAAAATATCAGACATAACCACTCCCATTCCCCCAAATCCCCCTGCATCACAGTATCTTCTTTACACAGGCATTCTCCACTCACTCCTATCTCCTGCCTTCATTCTTCCTTGTTCAATAGACATTCCTTTCTTGCTTAATGCCCCTTTCACCCCATCCACCCATCTCATCCTCAGTTGTCCCCCTCAAGCTCACTCCATCTTGAGGGGACGACCAAGGATGAAATGGATGGATAGGGTGCAAGGAAAGTTAATGAAGAGGGGAATGCCTGTTAAACAAGGAAGGGTGAAGGCAAGGTATAAGGGTGCATGGAGAATGGCTGTGTACAGATGATACTGTGATGCAAGGAAGGAAGTGGTTATGTCTGAATGATATTTTGAAACAGCCCAAAGGATTATCCTTGTCTTCTCTTTTTCTGCAAGAGGGAATGGAGAGGAGGGTCACTGATTAAGTGTTGCATCTTGCTGGACTGTTTCTGACCCAGGGCAGTGAGCAGGATACAAGGATGACCCATCATCCATGAGGACCCATGATGACCCATCATCCATGACAAGGAGGAAAGGGTGGTGGATGGAATTGGAATGGTTTCACCAAATGGAAAACCAGCAGCCCCATAGTGGCCAACAATGGTCCTTAAGCACTCCCACAGACCTCTCTGGGAAGAAACTTAGGGTTGCTGTCTGTGTTGTATTGAAATAGAACCGTTTCTATATCACTAGGTGAAAGTAGGAGACCAGTTACCAGTTGTCAGCTCTCCATGTGTAAAATGGTGTAAGAAATACAATTAAGTTAATAAAGATCCTGGGCTCAGTTGAGGCCAAGTGTCAAACCCTAATAGAGGTGAGGGGGCTGACAGCTTTGAAAATGGGTAGTTGTGCTGTCCATCTTGCAGGATCACCACAAGGTGGCACACATAATTGGTTGTACCTTTTGGTTGTACCTTTTGGCATGTGTATGTACCTTATGTATATGTAGGTATCTGTATAGGTGAGAACTGATGTTATAATCTGGATTTTAAGTGGGGTCAGTTGTAAAGAGGTTAAATAGTGTAGGTGACAATGCCATTTGATGTAACCCCAATTCGGCATGAATTGCAGAATTTAACACAATTTGTTTCTAACACAGAATTTACTATTTCATCATTAATGGAAAACATATCAAATATATTTTTCTATGCTCTTACTGGATATAATTAGGAACTCCTTATCACTTACCCAAACACAGGAATTTTGAGATTTTCTCCTGCAGCAACAATAGGTGCTGGGATCTGTCTATTAAACAGAATCCAAGTAACAAACAAGTAGTCAACATGTGAGCGGTGTAGAGGCAAGAAGATAAGTGGTCGGTCCTTCTGTGCAGCTCTATCTATCATTTCTAGTTGGCCTCCATGTATTGTCACTGACATAAGCAGTCGATTGAACACTTTGAAGAGCACATATCCTGTTAGTCTGTAAAGTAAAAACATTAAATAATTCAATTTTCTATAAAAAAAAATATATATATATTAAGCAAACAACAAATATCAGACATGAAGACAGATGAAAAAAAATATATATAAGATACAAAAATAAAATAACGGCTATGATACAAAAATAAAATAATGGCTATGACAATTTTTCAAAGCTCACTATTGGAAAATTTCATAAAACTTGTACTATGATTATGAAAACTGTAAGGATGTTTTTCTACTATTTACTCTTTGTACCCTGAAAATCCATCTGTTTCTCATCAAGTACCATAAAATTGAAGACTCATCGCCTCCCCCCCCTAAAAAATACATACACACACACACATACCAAGGGCTTTTTCCCCCTTACAAGGGAGATAGCCAAAGTCAAAAGGCATAATTCCACTCCCACCCATTTCACCCCCTTTCACCTTCCACTCCCTCTCATCTTGGCTCATCCTGGATGACATCGAATCCCTGCATCTTGAACATTGCCCTGGGCCTGTAGCAATACAGCAAGACACAGCACATCCACAGGAATGCCATTTTATTTAATCAGCAACCCCCTATCTGTCTCCTCATGCAACATTGAAGACAGGGAGAAATTCCTTTGGGCTGTGTCAAAATATTATTTGTGAGAAGAAATGAGAAAAATAGAAAGGAAGACTAAAGTACAACAAAACAGACTTCAAAAAACTTGGAAAAAACTTTCAAAATGCGAACTGGGAAAATTTTTTAAATGAAGAAACAAAGATGGAAGAGAAGTGGAACATATTAAAAGAAAAATACAAGGAGGGAACAGATAAATACATACCAAAGGGAAAAAAAAAAAAAAAAAAAGGGTATACATAAAGTGTTCCCCCCTTATAAGGGAAGTAGCCAAAAAACAAAGGCATAAAAACCACTCCCACCCATTCCATCCCTATCACACTCCACTCCCCTCCACCCTCTTATCTTGGCACCTCCTGGATGACAGGTCATCCCTGCATCTTGTCTGCCCTGGGTCAGAAGCAGTGTCGCAAGACACAGCAAGGCTGCTTCATTAAATTGGCGACCCCCCCCCTCTCGCAGAAAAAGAGAAGATGGGGAGAAATCCCTTTGGGCTGCATCAAATTTTTCTTACACATACACCCTCACCCATTCCACCTAATGCATCACATCATCATCCATACACAACCATTCTCCTTTCACCTGTCTTGTCCTCTCACATCCTTCCTCAACAGATATTCCCTTCTTCCCCAAAGCCCCTTTTACCCCATCCATCCATCTCATCCTAGGTCGCCCCCTCATGTTCACTCCTTCCACACCTCTTTCACTAGTCTTTCTTCACTCATTCTTTCCATGTGTCCAAACCATCCCAATACTCTTTCATCCACCCTATCTCCCAACTCCCTTTCCATCCCCATTCTCCTCACCACCTCATTTCTCATTCTATCCAGCCTACTAATCCCTATCATACTTCTCAAACACCTCATCTCAAACACATTCAAAACCTGGAAAAGATGGAGATAGTGAGAGAGAGAAAAAAAAAGAAAAAGGCAAACATACATCAAACTAAAAAACAAATATGTAAAAATATGCAGGGAAGAACAAAGAAACTATGAAAAAGACATAATAGAAAAAGCAAGGACCAACCTAAACTATTCTATAGATATGTAAATGACAAACTAAAAGACAAGCACGAAATAATGAAACTGCGCGAAGGAAATACAGAATATATAGATGATATAGAAATTGCTGAAATTATGATCACACATTTTAAATTTGTATTCACAAGTAAAAGCTCCCAAAATTGGGAAGGACAGAAAGAAAGATCCCTGCAGTGAAAGAAATAAGTGACACAGAAAGAAATAAAGGAACAAATAAAAAACTTGATGTCAGAAAGTCACACGGGCCGGATGGAATTGCAAAGTGAATATTGAAAGAATGTAAAGATGAACTAACAGAAAAAATACACAAGATAATTGATTTCTCACTCAAAGAAGGAAAAGTACCACAAGATTGGAAAAATGCAAATATTGTACCAATATACAAAGGAGGGGACAAAGAAAATCCAACCAACTATAGACCAGTCTCCTTTACAAGTACATACATACATATACCAAGGCTTTTTCCCCCTTACAAGGGGGGTAGCCAAAAAGAAAAAGGTATAAAATCATTCCCACCCATTCCATCCCTGAATACACTCCACACCCCTCCACCCTCCCTCTTATCTTAGCACCTCCTGAATGACGGGTCATCCCTACACCTTGTCCACTGCCCTGGGTCAGAAGCAGTGTCGCAAGACACAGCACATCCACAACAAGGCCGCTTCATTAAATCGGCGACCCCCCCTCTCCGTCCCCCTTTACAAGTACTATAGCAAAAATATATGAAAAAGTTATCAAAACAAAATGGATTAAACACTTGGAGAACAAAATACTAAATCCAAAACAATTTGGATCTAAATGAGGAAGATTATGTGCCACAAACTTAATATGCTTTTACTCGAGATTAATAGAAATAATTCAAGAAAGGGACAGATGGGTAGACTGTGCCTTCTTAGATTTACAAAAGGCATTTGACAAAGTACCACACAAAAAGCTACTAAGAAAAATTGAAATAGGTGGAATACAAGTAAAGTTATTAGAATGGATGAAAGATTTCTTGAACGGGAGAAGGGACATATGGACAGATTGTGCCTTCTTAGATTTACAAAAGGCATTTGACAAAGTACCACACAAAAATCTACTAAGAAAAATTGAAATAGGTGGAATACAAGTAAAATCATTAGAATGGATGAAAGATTTCTTGAACAGGAGAAAAATGAGGGTGGTACTCAGAGACAAGAACTCAAATTGGGAAGAAATGATAGTGAAGTCCCACAAGGCTCTGTATTGGCTCCAATAATGTTTGCCATATATATATATATATATATATATATATATATACAGTATATATATATATATATATATATATATATATATATATATATATATATGATGATTATTCATCGTGACAAATTTGAGGTAAGAGAGGAAACGGAAACTCAAAAGCTCTTCTCGAGTTTCCGTTTCCGTTTCCTCTCTTTCCTCATCCTGTGGATGTACTGTGTCTTGCGACACTGCTTCTGACCCAGGGCGGTGGGCAGGGTGCAGGGATGACCCGTCATCCAGGAGGTGCTCAGATGAGAGGAAGGGTGGGAGGGGTGTGGAGTGTATTTAGGGATGAAATGGGTGGGAGTGTTTTTATGCCTTCCCCTTTTTGGCTACCTCCCTTGGAAGGGGGAAAAAGCCTTGGTATATGTATGTATGTATGTATGTATGTATATGTATATATATATAAATGACATGGATGAAGGTGTGGAATGTTATATGAACTTCTTTGCAAATGACACAAAACTACTAAAGAGAGTAAGTACAGAAGAAGATTGCAAATCATTACATGGCCTGGACAAAATCTGGAAATGGAGTCAGAAGAGTGAGGTGAATTTCAACATCAAGAAATGTAGTATAATGGAATTTGGAAAAAGCAAAAACAGAATATAGGGACAATACAAAATTGGTACAAAGGAAATTAAAAATGTCAACTCAGAAAGGGACCTAAGAGTAACTATCACCACTGACATGGCACCAGACAAACATATCAACAAATTAGTTAAAGAAACTTTCAATTTATTAAGATCAATGAAAGTGGCCTTTGACTACAAGGATGAAGAAATGGTAAAGAAAATATTAGTTACATTGATAAGACCAAAATTGGAGTACGCTGCAACACTATGGACACCTAGTACTAAAAAGAACATTAAGAAATTAGATAGAATTCAAAGAGCAATGACAAAGATGGTACCAACACTCTCCAAAATGACATATGAACAAAGATTGGACAAACTTGAACTACCAACCGTGGAACAAAGAAGATGAAGAGAAGAACTGCTAACCATCTACAGAATTATGAAAGGGATAGAAGTCCTTGATAGAGATGACTTCCTAAAGTGGGATGGAAGAAAAACAAGAGGACATGAAAAGAAACTTAAAAAGGATAGTTACAGAAGAAATCTGAAAAAGAATAGCTTCCCACACAGTGATATCTGGAACAAACTGAATGAGGAAACAGTGAGTGCAAAAACTATACAAGAATTAAAAATCAAACCGGATGCTGAAAGATACAAAAGCGGGTCACTATGAGCATAGTTCTCTTCCCGTAAAATACAACTAGGTAAATAATAGGTAAATACATAACCAGTCACTAATCACCCCACCCCCAACCCACTCCCTTTCATACATTACAGTACCATCCATGAGTGGAGAATGGCACAGCCATTCTTCACTCACCCCTATCTCCTGCCTTTTCCCTTTCTTCCTTAACAGACATCACCTTCTTGTTCAACACCCCTTTTACCCCATCCATCCATATCATCCTTGGTAGTCCCCCCCATGTTCGCTCCATCCACTTCTGCCTTCCACACTTCTTTTACTAATTTTTTTTCACTCATTCTTTCCATGTGCCCAATACTCTTTCATCAACCCCATCTCCCATCTCCTTTACCACTCACACCCATTCCATTCCCTACATACTCCACTTCCCTCTACCCTCTTCCTTCCCTCTTATCTTGGCACCTCCTGGATGACGGGTCATCCCTGCATCTTGTCCACTGCCCTGGGTCAGAAGCAGTGTTGCAAGACACAGCACATCTCTTTGAAGCAATTCATTGATCTATTTAGGATCGTAAGAGGCGAGACAAATGGGACAGGGATTGGGACTAGGCATCCTTCTCCCTGTAGCCCCACAGGGAACATTCCTAAAAATAGTAAAGGCATAAGAGGGTCTAGGAGTTTTCCAACCAGCACCCTAAGGTTTGGGTCTTTTAATGTGCGTGGATGTGGTACAGATGAAAGTAAAAGGGAAGAGATAGGTAGTATGTTTGTGAGAAGAAAGATGGATGTGTTGGCTTTGAGTGAAACTAAGTTGAGAGGGAAGGGCAAGTGTGAGTTTGGGAGTGTAATTGGGAGGTTATCAGGAGTGAAGAGAGGGCAAGGGAGAGAAGGGGTGGCTATACTAGTAAGTGAAGAGATAGGTAAACGTGTAGTGGAGTGGAAGAAGGTTTCTTCAAGGATAATGTGGATGAAGGTGAAACTGGGAAAGGAGATGTGGGTTTTTGTAAGTGCATAAGGGTCTGGTAGTGAGAAGAAAGTGTAGAAGAAGGGAGGCTTTTTGGATAGATTTAGATGATTGCATAGAGGGATTAGGGACAAACATCAATGTAGTAGTATTGGGAGACCTTAACCCCTTCCATACGGTGCCGCACACGTAGGCGTCATGAGGAGCAAGTGGATTCGCGACGCTGCCATATCGGCGTCTTGATTATATTTATTGTAGTCGCACCTGTGTTTTTACATTCTCCCAAATGCGCCCTTAATCCCATTCTCTGTGGTTTTCAAAATTCGCGGGTGAAAGAGAGAACGATCGATATAAGCGGCGACTATATTTTATGATGCGAATATTATTTCGTTACGTCGTACGGCTGGCATTGGCTGCTGCCCGCGAGATTTAAGTCCCGTATTGAAGTGGTTAATGCTAGAGTGGGAAATGGTCCAATCGATGGAGTGGTTGGGAAGTGTGGAGTTCCAGGAAAGAATCGTAGTGGAGAGTTGATGGTGGAGATGTGTCTAGAGAGTTGATGATAGCAAATACAGTGTTTCAGAAGAAAGTCAAGCATAAGTACACATGGTAGAGGGTGGTGGATGGAAGGGTGGTAGACAGAGCATTAATGGACTATGTAGTGGTAGATAGGAGTATAATAGGAAGAGTTAAGGATGTACATGTGCTAAGGGGAGAGAGTGGGGGAATATCAGATCATTTTTTGGTGGAAGGTAAGTTGAGAGTGGAGGATAGATGGAGAAAGAGTAAAAGGACAAAAGGTAGGGAGGTGCTTAGAGTGAACTCTTTAAATGAAAAGGAAAAGGAGGAGTACAAGAAGAAGCTAAGAGAGGAGTGGGAAGGAGTGAAGGATAGAGTAGAGCTAGGAGTGGAGGAGGAATGGGGCTAGTTCAAGGAGGGAGTCACAAAGTGTGCAAAGATGGTGCGTGGAACATGAAGGATGGGAGGAAATAGAAGGAAGGTTAGTGAATGGTGGGATGAGGAAACAAAGTAGGTTGTAGAAGAGAAGCAAGCTTTCACAGATTGGTTACAAAATAGGATGAGGGAGTCATAGAGGTACAAAGAAAAGAGAAGTAAAGCAAAAGGTAAAGGTGGCAAAGTGGAGAGCAGATGTGAAATGGAGTAAGAATATGACAGAAAATTTTAAAATAAAAAGATGTTTTGGAAAGAAATTAAGAGAGGAAAAGGAGGCGAATCAAGTAAAGAAAAGGTAAAAGGTGCATATGGAGAGATAATGAAAGAGAAGGCAGTGAGGGAAAGATGGGCAGAGTATTTTAGGGAGTTGCTAAATGTGAAGGAGGATAGGGAGGGAAAGATAGTTGCAGTGGTAAGTGCTAAGAAAATGAACATGAGTGAGGAAAATGGAGGAGAAATAAGGAAGGATGAAGTGAAGGCAGTTGTTAAAATGATGAGAGCAGGTAAGGCACCTGGGTTGGATAGATGCCATGCAGAATGTCTAAAAAAAAAAAAAAAAAAAGGAGGTACAGTGATGGTAGACTGGCTGGTGAGGTTATTTAATGTTTGCTGGAGAGAGGGTAGAGTGCCGGAGGACTGGAGAAGTGCCTGTATAGTTCAACATTACAAGGGAAAAGGGGACAAATGTGAGTGTATTAGTTTCAGAGGGATTAGCTTGTTAAGTGTAGTTGGGAAGGCTTTTGTGAGGATCTTGATTGAGAGGATAAGGAGAGGAACAGAAGGAATAATTGGTGAGGAACAGTGTGGATTTAGGACAGGTAGAGGTTGTGTAGATCAGATTCTTGTAGTCAGATATGTGAGAAAGCTATAGGAAAAGGTAAGGATGTTTTTGGGGCTTTAATGGATCTGGAAAAGGCTTATGACATAGTAGACAGGAAGAAACTGTGGGAGGATTTGCAGATATATGAGATAGGAGGAAAGCTTCTAGGAGCTGTCAAGAGTTTTTATGAGAGTAGTAGAGCATGTGTCAGGATTAGAAATGGAGAGAGCGAGTGATTCGAGGTAAAGGTGGGACTTCATCAGGGATGTGTTATGTCACCCTGGCTGTTCAGCTTATACATGGATAGGGTGGTGCAAGAGGTAAATGCAAGGGTGGTGGGTCAGGGATTGGAGATGGTTAAAGAAAATGGAGAAAAGTGGGAGGTGAACCAGCTGTTGTTTGCAGACAACACTGCACTTGTAGCAAAATCAGAGGAGGGATTGAGAAAGTTGGTGACAGAGTTTGGGAGAGTGTGTGATAGAAGAAAGCTGAAGATAAATGTGGGCAAAAGGTGATGAGATGTACAAGGGGTGAAAATGGTAGCAGACTGGAAATGAGCATTAAGGGAGAGCGACTGGAAGAAGTGGATAGTTTTAGATACTTGGGTGCAAATGTGGCTGGAATGTGCGGAGTGGAGGTAGAATGTAGATTGTGAGAAATGAGTAAATGCCTTAGTGGATTAGTGTAATGAGGAATAGACATTTGGGAATGGAGGCTAAGAAGAGACCATATGAAGGAGGGATTGTGCCAACAGCACTGTATGGGGCAGAAACATGGAACATAAGAGAGGAAGAGAGAAGGAGTTTGAATGTGTTTGAGATGAGGTGTCTGAGAAGTATGATGGGGGTTACTAGGCTGGATAGAGTGAGAAATGAGGTGAGGAGGAGAACAGGGGTGGTAAGAGAGTTGGGAGATAGGGTTGATGAAAGAGTATTAGGATGGTTTGGACACATGGAAAGAATGAGTGAAGAAAGACTAGTAAAAAGAGGTATGGAAGGCAGATGTGGAGGGAGTGAACATGAGGGGGGCATTTTAGGATGAGATGGATGGATGGGGTGAAGGGGGCTTTGGGGAAGAGGGGAATGTCTGTTGAGGAGTGACAGGAGAGGACAGAAGACGGGTGAATGGAGAATGGTTGTATATGGATGATGTTGTGATGCATGAGGTGGAATGGGTGGGGGGATGGAGGGTGAGGTAGTATGTGTGAGAAAAATTTGACGCAGCCCGAGAAGATTTCTCCCTTTCTCCTCCTTTTCTGCATGGGGGGATGGAGAGGGGGGTCACCGATTTAATGAAGTGGCCTTGCTGTGGATGTGCTGTGTCTTGTGGCACTGCCTCTGACCCAGGGCAGTGGACAAGGTGCAGGGATGACCCGTCATCCAGGAGGTGCCAAGGTAAGAGGGAGGGTGGAGGGGAGTCGAGTGTATTTAGGGATGGAATGGGTGGGAATGGTTTTTATGCCTTTTTCTTTTTGGCTACCTCCCTTGTAGGGGGGAAAAAGCCTTGGTATATGTATTATTATTATAATTATTATTACTATTATTATTATTGTTGTTTTTGTAAAAAAACAATAATAATAACAATAATAACAATAATAATAAATAAATTGCTTCAAAGAGATAAATTTCATCTAATGTAGATGTCCTCTGAATAATTTCTATCTAGCAGCTGACAAGCAGTTTTTTCATCTCAGTGAAAATAATTTAAATGCCAAAAACTGTTAATAAAAAAAAAATTACACCAGATCTCTCTTGCAGAAGACCCATGGCTCCCAGGTAACCAGAGAGAGCCATCAGACTAATTAGTAAGTCAATCAAGGTTTCTCTAGCTTAATAAAAACAACTTTCCTTACCTTATAAGGGTGGTTGAAATGGCAGCCTTCATGTCATTAAGAAGCCTATGTGCTCGTGCAGTTTGTTTGGCTATCAAAGAGGAGTATAGTTTTCCATCTGCCCCTTCATCTAAGCCTCGGTCTTCTAACTCATCTGTCACTGCTTGGTCAATGGCACTTGCTACTCTTTCATCTTTGATTATGAGCTGCACAAAATTGAAAAATCATCACAGAGAAGATGAAAAACAGATATCAAAAGGGGAAGAGATAGAGATAAGATGAGAAGAAAAAAAGAGGAAAAAAAGAGGAGAGAAGATGGAATAGAGAAGGAAGAACAAAGGAAGAAGAAAAGACAAAAGGAAGATGAAGAGAAGAAAAAGAGGAGAGAAGTGGAATAGAGGAGGAAGAAAAGACAAGAGGAGAGAAGAGGAAGAGGAGGAACAAAGCACAGGCAAGGGAGAAAGAGGAAGATGATAAAGAAGAGGAAGAGGATGTGGAAGAGGAAGTGGAAGAGTAAGAGGATGAGGGGAGACCAGGAGAATGAAGATAAGTCAAGAGGAAAGAAGTAAGAAGGAAGGTGGGAAGTGGAGCAGGAGGATGAGGACAGGAAAGGAGGGGTGAGAATGGGTGAGGGGAGAGGTAGGGGCAGAGGAGGAAGGGCAAGGAGAAGGGGAGAGGAGGTGCGAGGAGGAGGAGGCCGGGGCGAGAGGAGGAGGGGCGAGGAGGAGGAGGGGCGAAGAGGAGGAGGAGGTTGGGGCAAGGAGGAGGAGGAGGGGCAATGAGGAGAAGGAGGGGCAATGAGGAGAAGGAGGGGCAAGGAAGATGTAGAGTGAGGAGGAGGTAGAGCAAGCCGGAGGAGGAGGAGGAAGAGTCAGGAGGAGGAGGAGTCAGGAGGTAGTGAGAAGTAGGAGGTAGTGAGAAGTAGGAGGTAGAGTGGGAAGTAGGAGGAGGGGTGAGGAGTAGGAGTGGTGAGGAGTAGGTGGGATGAGTAGTAGGTGGGATGAGGAGTAGGGGTGAGGAGTAGAAGGAGGGGAAAGGAGTAGGAGGAGGGGTGAGGAGTAAGAGGAGGGGTGAGGATGAAGGAGTAAAGATGAAATAACAAGGAGGAAGGGGTCAGAAGGAGGGGTTGAGGTGATGATGAGGAGAGGAAGAAAGGGAGAGGAAGGAGACAGGAAGGGTAGAGAAAGGGGAGAAGAAGGGGAGAGGAAGGGGAGAAGAAAGGGAGAGGAAGGGGAGACGAAGGGAAGAGGAAAGGGAGAGGAAGAGGAGAGGAAGGGGAGACAATGGAGAGAGGATGGGGAAGACAAAGGAAAGAGAAACGGAGGAGGGAGAATAAAATAAATGGTGGAGGGAGAAGAAGAGGGAGTAAAGGAGGGAGGGGGAGGAGGCAGGAGGAAAGGAAGAGGAGGAAATGAGAAAAAAAGGAGGAATAAATTAGAAGAGGTGAAAATGAGGAGGAGGAGGAGGAGAAAGAGGAGGAGGAAAGGAGAAAGGGGGAGGAGTACGAGAAGGAGGAGGAGGAGGAGGAGAACGAGAAGGGGGAGGAGTACGAGAAGGGGAGGACGGAAGGGGGGAGGAGAGAGAAGGGGGAGGAGAGAAGGGGGAGGAGGGGGGAGGAGAAAGGGGGAGGAGTACGAGAAGGAGTACGAGAAGGAGTACGAGAAGGAGTACGAGAAGGAGTACGAGAAGGAGTACGAGGAGGAGGAGGAGGAGGAGGAGGAGGAGGAGGAGGAGGAGGAGGAAGAGGAGGAGGAAGAGGAGAGGATGAGGAAAGGAAGAGAAGAGGAGGAGGAAAGGAGGATGAGAGGATGAGGAGAGGATGAGGAAAGGAAGAGGAGAGGATGAGGAAAGGAAGAGGAGAGGATGAGGCAAGGAGGAGGAAAGGAGGCAAGGAGGAGGAAAGGAGGCAAGGAGGAGGAAAGGAGGCAAGGAGGAGGAAAGGAGGAGGAAAGGAGGAGGAAAAGAGGATGAGGAGAAAAGGAAGATAAGAAAAAGAGAAAAAGTAAAGTACAATGAAAGGCAGAGGAGGACAGGAGGAGGAGGAGGAAGAAAGGACAAGGTGGAAGAGGAAGAAAAGAAGATGAGGAGCAAAAAGGGCAAAGAGTAAAAGGAGGAGGGGGAGGAGGAGGAGAAGGATTAACCATTTTCCAAAATGGAAGTGGTGGATTGTTTCAAATTTGCTCATTGAATTATGTGAAGCCAGCATTTTCATACAGGTACAAATACTAACTAACAATATACATACTATCACCTTCTTATCTCTAAAGGAACTAACAAAAGTGACTTGTGCAGTACTTCACACCTACTCTCATTTTCAAATGTGCAAACCTGGAACAAGTGTGCTCAAGAATACTACACACATGAAGTAATGAAATAACTTACACTCAACTCTAAACAAAAAAACAAATTTACCTGATTGGGAATGGTAGGGTAGCTGAAACTGACTTTGAGGCTGAGGCAGTGGAAGACATAGCAGCATTGTCGAGTGAGGTAGCGCCAGTCCGTGTTGCTGGTTGGCACCCGCAGTAAGCTGTGAACCCCTAACTGGCTTGTACTTCCTTCTACCAACCCATTCTGTCAGGAACAAAGTATGCATTCAACTTAAGCATATCTGTACATTTACTCAATATTGAGAATAACAAGGGATAAACTGTTCATTACCCAAAACTTGAATGGCAAGGGGGGGCATATGCCACCATGAGGTCTCTTCTATTCAACCCTTTAGTTCTAATTTTCTGGTGGTCTGCTTCAACCCTGCCTTCACTCACATTGCATCTTCCACCATTATGTCATTTCTGACAACCATCACCCTGACACCCATTTAATTTATTCTATCTCTTCTCCAGGTAACATATCTATTATTTGCATGCTGTAGATATATATATATATATATATATATATATATATATATATATATATATATATATATATATATATATATATATATATATATATATATATATATCTCTTTTTTTTTTAGTTTGGTCTCTTCTTAGCACAATTCATCAGGCTCATTTACCAATATCTTAACCTGACCAAAAGTAAACCTTGTCCCCAGTAGCATACTCATTGCTAAATATTATTTTCTCTATTTCCCAATTTACTTACAAGTAAAAGCCCTTTTCATTTCTTTGAAGACTCCAATCTTGTATAAAAAATATTATCTAATATATAATTTGAGAACATCAACACAACAAAACACAGCTTGTACAGTACTGTCTAGCTTACTCAAGAAACAAACAAGATAAAATTAAATAAATCCAAATTATCCCCTCTCCATTAGATATTTATTAACATTACAACCATATTTCTGCATAGCCTATTCTTTCCAAACATGGACTGAATAACCATGACCAATACAGCCACATATTTTACTAATTTATATGGATGAAGGGGGCTGAACTTGTATTGATGGGAATTTCAATGATACAGTGCATCTTTCAGACTAGGTTTGTTCAACAGCAGAATATAACAATTTGGAACTGGTCAGAACGAAAGGTATAAAACACACTCACTCCTGCTGAGAAATTACCAAAGTCCATAAGATGACAAGTTTGTGAAAGTTTTTCATAATTCACTAGCATGGAAATTAGTGGAGGCTGAAGGGGGAAATTTAAATGTGTTTGAGATAAGGTGTCTGAGAGGAGGGGCAGTTAGTGGGGCTGGAAATAGGAGGCAGGTACGGTTAACTAACAAATACTGGGATGGTTTGGGGATATGGAAAGAACAAGAGTATAAAGACTATACCCTATGCACTGAGATCTGGCCGTTAGGGCGGACCACTGGGAGTTCCCCTGTGGTGCCACATATAATTATTTTATAGTTTTATTTTATTATATAATTCTATTTATATAATTTTATAATGTTGCCTCATATGATTATATTATAATTTTTTGTCACACACCACCACTGAGATAAAAATCAAAGCAATGTTTTTCTATACAAAGGTTTCGTTTCTTTAAGTGTAGATATGGCATATGTGCATGCGAGAGCGACGTTGCCACTACATGTAATCTCTGGCCCCACCCCCCTCACTCTGCATGCAGAAAACATTGCATCCACACGCACGTTCTCGCCATGGATGCCCATATGTGGCAACACCGGGAAATATCCTAGCCACGCCTTATCGGCCAATTCTCCTTGCGCTGACTATAGCAGAGAGTGTGGAAGGCAGAGACAGATGGAGTAGGCTTGAGGGGGCAAATGAGGGTGAGACAGATGGATGGGATGAGGGGTTGGGGGTCTGTTGAGTAGGGAACGAAGAGGGCAACAGATGCGAGTGGTCTTGTGTGGATGATAGGTTGCCACAGCTCAATGGAAATTTCTTCTCGTCTGCTATGTGAATAGTAGACAAGAGGGGAGGGTAGCCATGTGGTGAAGTGGACCTGACTTGGAGGAGCTGAATTTTCATAAATTGCTCCTGATCCAAGCAATGGGTTGAGGACAGGAATGACCCTTCATCCACAAAGAGATACGACGAGAAAGTCAAATGGGTGTTGGATGGGTGCATGCCTTGGCTGGCCAACCATCTTATATGGGGGAAAGGGCCTTTTGGTACATATTCATGTACTATCATCTGCACTTGTCAGAACTTGTATGTAATTTTTCCGTTGCACGACTTCCTAATTCTAATCTCTTAAAGAAACTTATTATACAATAAATCACTACCATAAATATATCAAAATAAATAATAATAGGGAAGGAATGGTTTCATATTCCATTTTGCCTTCCCCCAAAACACTAATTTAGTTTGAGGATTAGTATCCTATATCATCTCATGTTACACCATTTAAAGTACCAACTTCTATGTTCATAGTTCAACAATCAATACAATTATAATTATTAGTCACATATTGTTACCCATTCCTGACTTCCACTAAAGTTACAATACTGCATAAAGGAACCAATGGCAGGTACCTGTTTGTGGTGGTTTTGTAAGATAGATAGCAGAATCACCTCCCAGCTGCCCATTTTCAACTCATTAACCCCCTCACCTCCATCTGAAAGTGCAGTCCTGCAGTACAAACAATTGGTCCCCTGGCTGGGCCCAACACCTCTATCAACTTCAACTGCATTTCTTCCTCCTTTTCAGATATAAACAGCTGATAACCAGCACCTTCTCCCCTCTACCTCCTATGTTCAACTGGTGACAAACAGTATTTACTATTTCACTCCCATTGAGTGGAAAATGAATGAGAAACCCCTGGTAGGGCAAGCCCTGTCAGTTGCAGCAAGCTGCTGTTGTCTAGGTTGCCTCCCCACCTGGCCAGGGCTGTCGGGAACCAACACAAGAACCATGCAGCAGGTCCCAGGAATTGAATTCGTGACCACTGGCTCTTGAGTTCAACATGTTATCCACTGGACTACTGCAATCAGTCCCACAAAAATACTAAAGAAAGTAAATACAGAGGAAGATTGTGAATCACTACAGAAAGACCTAGATAAAATCTGGAAATGAAGTCAAAAGTGGGAAGTAAACTTTAACATCAAGAAATGTAGTATAATGGAGTTTGGAAAAAGTAAAAATAGGATATCAAGGAATTATAAAATTGGTGAGGAAGTCAAAAAAATGAACTTGGAAAGGGACCTAGGAGTAATTATCAGCAAAGACATGTCACCAGACAAACATATCAATAAAACAGTTGGAGAAACCTTCAATTTACTAAGGTCAATGAAAGTGGCTTTTGACTATTTGGATGAGGAAATGGTCAAGAAAATATTAGTTACACTGATAAATTGGAGTATAGTGCAACACTATGGACACCTAATACTAAAAAAGAATATAAAGAAATTAGAAAGAATACAAAGAGCAATGACAAAGATGGCACCAACACACTCTCCAAATTGACATACGAACAAAGACTGACCAAATTGGAACTACCAACTCTGGAACAAAGAGGAGAAAGAGGAGATCTACTGACTATTTACAGAATCATGAAAGGAATGGAAATCCTAGACAAGAGAAAAAAATAAAGAGGACATGAAAAGAAACTCAAAAAGGATAATTACAGAAGAGATCTGAAAAAGAATAGCTTCCCAAACAAAGTGGTGGATATCTGGAATATATTAGATAAGGCAACAGTGTGTGCAAATACTATTCAAGAATTTAAGAAGAAACTTGATGCTGAAAGATACAAAGATGGGTCACTATGAGCATAGCTCCCTTCCTGTATAATACAACTATGTAAAAACTAAATACTATAACACAATATTCCAAATTTTCTTCCCAAAGGAATTTATGAGGGGGTCTAAGGACCACTGTTGGCTACAGTGGTGCTTTCGGTTTCCAACAAGTGAAAACAGATGTGACAATTATTATCATACAATAAGAACATTAACCAAACAACCGACTCCAATTCAATAATCTATATAAATTATCAAACAAATGTGTACTGGCCAACATGAGCACAATGAAGACTACTACATTCACAAGACACTCAATTGATGACTAAATATAAAGAGCATTAGCTTTGTTTTTATTCCAAGCACAAATTTTATCATGAATAAAGAAGTAAACAAATCAATATCACAATGACATCAATGACTACAACATTTATTATGGGGACAAACTAGCTTATTAACCCCTTCATTACCGACCTGTCAACCTTACGTAAACAAACGTTTCAAACCGTCCCACGAATGGCTGGAGCCTTATGTTTGTAAACACAGACACTTACCACCACGTGGGTAGAAATAACCCAGAAACCGAGGCCTTGAGAGCCCTCAATACACACAGCTTATAACTGTGACACGTGCATGCCACGGGGAGCACGCTCGGTTCCTGGCGGGTGCACTCAGCCGTGACACTGCACAAAACACACATCCGGTACTCAAGGGGTTATTGGCAAGAATTACCGAGGTACAATTTTTGTTACAGTTATCATGCAAAAACATGGCCTACTTTCAGCCAACCAAATCTACTCACACATACTGTATACACTTGTGTAATAGTCTATTTTATGTAAAAGTTAACCCTCTGTGTGTGTGCAAAAAATGTAATACACTTATACACCAAGGAAGTAACCAAGGCAAAGTCACATATGTACTCCCAACCATTTCACTCCCATCCACCATCCTTTCTTCCCTCATCTTAGCTCCTTGTGGATGATGGGTCATTCCTGTATCCCCTATCAGCTACAGTAATAATTTTTCTTTTAAACCTAATATTTCATTCACCACATTTACTTGCATATTAAGGGGGACCGAACAGTCTGGAAAGCAAAAAAAAAAAAAAATGGATTTACATTCCAACACTACTCAAAAAATATGTAGAAAAGTTAATTTTAGTTGTTGGCACTCGCTAACATGTGCTAAGTAAGTTTAAAGGGGCAATGGGCATATGCTATTAAAGAGCCACATGCAAGAATGAACCATAAACATGGCAAAATACAGCTCTTTTCTGCGAGTCTTATTCTTGATATTTGCCTTTGTTTTGTGGGTGAAAATCTTGTGGCATTTGGCATCTTTTTCTCTTAGTTGTCATGCAGACTCGGGCAAAAATTTGTGATTTTGATCAAATCAACCTTTTGCAATGGGTGGCACTCACTTGTTTGGTGATAAGGGAAGTTGCCCATTGCCGATTAAAAAATAACCCTTATCAATGATTTGACTGACAGCACCCCAGCAGTGAGGCTTTTACCCATAAAAGCTGATAAAGGCACAGAAAAAAACACCATTGCAACATTCAACAGATACTAAAGTGAAAAAGGATTACTTCTATTTTAAATATCATTATAAACAAAGAGACTGAGTATAATTTAAATATAGAAATTTCTAGAATGTTATATTAGAAAATAATTCCAGTCATAACATACGAAACCAAAGTATGTTGTATGAAAAAGTTCAGACATACTGAAAACTTTGAACCGTGATTACTCAAAACAAAGATTTTTTTGGTTTCAAATATTTGGCAAATTTAAAAAAAATAATAAAATTTTCTTCAAACTTACCATGCTAACACACGAATGCTGTGCCTTTCTCATGCAAGTTTTGATAAAATGATCAATAATATCGCTAGAGGGAATTTTATTGGAAAAATGCTGTAGGTGTGATGTCACAAAGTCATGCATTTTATGACCTATGTATATCTTGATCTATTAAGATATTAGGAAAAAATAAAATTACACACTGTTTGTATGGTATTTGAGATTTTACATGCAAAAGCAGGTTAGTCTAGGTAAAGTATTAAGATCGGAAAATATTTGTGACGTCATCAATGACATCATACGGACTGACAGATGAAGGGACGGATATCGTTCAAATGCTCATGGAATATGGAAAATAATAATTTGATTATACTGTAAAAATATCAAGTTGATATATAATTTTTTTATTAATATTTTTTTTATCAGGCGGTCAGATCCCCCTTAATACCACAACTTACCATACCCCATATACTAGTAACCAATGACAAGTATCTTGAAATGGTGGTCTTGCAAGATGGTCTTAAGCTAGGTTCATCTCCTTGCCACCAATCTTGAAAACTCATCAAATTCCTCACCTCTATCTGGGTGCAACCATATGGGGCTGATGCTATCTCCAGACTAAGCCCAAGATTTCAATTTACTATTTCCTCCTATTTCTCAACAACCAGCAACTGTTCCTCCCCTCCTACTACGGTAAGCTAGTGACAAAGGAACAGTCCCACAATAATACAACAGAAAACAGTCCAGGTTCTTCCTAGTCTACACAAGAGCCTAAGGGCTACTGCCAGCCATTGTATAGCTCTAGGTGGAAATCAAGACAACAATTATTATACCATATATCAACTTGACCAAATACACTCTTCATGAGCTAACAATTATCTTACAGAGATCTGTCTGTGCACCTTTTGACTCATATCAAGCATGAATCTCATCCACTCAAAAGCAGCCAACCCCAATTTCAGATTAGAAATATAGTATAAAATTCTACTTTTACACAGGCATATACAGTACAAAATTACACCAAACATCAAATAACACATATAATACACAAATCAACAAATACCCCACAGATGAATCCTTACAGAGCAGAAAGCACGAGGTCCATATCCTGTCAAGGGTGGTGATGCTGGTGGTGTGGGCATGATACTCGCCACACTGTTCACTAGATCCTCCTGTTGTTGTTTGTAATCCTGACCTCCTCTCAATCCTCCACCACCCCCACTGCCTCCTCCATCTACCTCACTACTTCTTGATGGTGAACAGTAGTGGGTGCAAGAAGCAGGTTGTGTGAAGGCAAGAAGTGGCATGGGTGTGGAAGGTGTTGTGGGTGTGGGGAGATAGGATGAATACATCTTGGAGGAGTACTCTACTGGAGACCAGGAATTCGTCCAGTCTTCACCTGCTGCAACTTTTACTGCAGTCATTCTTGCCGATTCTTTTTCTTTTCTTTTTTTCCAATAAATTATTCACAGCAGCTTTAAACAGGTCAACAGTTCTTTTCAAGTCTTATATTCAATTTTCTATTTTTTTATTTATTTTTTTTTCACTGAAAATGACCTACAAAAAAATCACTTAATATTAGTATATAGATGTTACATAACAACCATACTAAAAACTTTTACAGAATACATGTTTAGTAATTCAAAGGAAGAGAGTGGGGTAATATCAGATCATTTTTTGGTGGAAGGTAAGTAGAGAGTGGAGGATAGATGGGGAAAGAGGAAAAGGATAGAAGGTGGGAGGTATTTACCTAGTTGTATTTTGCGGGAAGGGGAGCTACGCTCGTGGTGTCCCACCTTTGTATCTCGCAGTGTCTAGTTTGCTTTTAAACTCATGAATGGTTTTTGCGAACACTATTTTCTTCTTTCTATTTTCTTTATATTCTTTTTGGTACTGGGTGACCACAATGTCGCCGCATATTCTAGTCTAGGCCTTATCAGTGTGACCAATATTTTTTTCATCATTTCTTCGTCCAAATATGTAAATGCCACTTTTATTGATCTTAGCAAGTTGTAGGATTCTCCAACAATTTTGTTTATCCGTTTGTCATAGAACAAGTCGTTTGAGATAATTACACCCAAATCTTTTTTGGATCTCTCCTTCTTTACCTCCTTGGTTCCAATTTCATATTGTCCTGATATTCTGTTTCTGCTTTTTCCAAACTCCATTATGCTATACTTCTTAATATTGAAGTCCACCTCCAATTTCTGACCCCAGTTCCATACTTTATTCAGGTCTTCTTGCAGTGATTCGCAATCCTCTTCAGTTTGGCATCGTCAGCAAAGAAGCTCATGTAAACTGCTTAAATGAGAAAGAAAAGGAGGAGTACAAGAAGAAGCTGGGATAGGAGCAGGAGGGAGTGATGGTAAAAGTAGAACTAGGAGTGGAGGAAGAAAGGAGATGCTTCAAGGAGGAAGTCAGAAGGTGTGCATAGATGGTGTATGGAACAAGGAGGGTGGGAGGAAATATATGGAAGGATAGCCAGTGGTGGGCTGATGAAGCAAAGAAAGTTGTAGAAGAGAAGCAATGAGCATTCACAGATT
>NC_134819.1:12221145-12231145 GCF_046742065.1 Oratosquilla oratoria
TACCTCCCGCATCACCCCATCCATGTACACATTGAACAGCCATGGCGACATAACACATCCCTGACACAGTCCCACCTTCACCTCAAACCACTCACTCTCTCTATTTCTAACACAGGCTTTACTACTCGTAAACACTCTTGAATGCTTTCAACAGTTTTCCCCCAATCCCATATATTTGCAAAACCTCTCACAGTCACTTCCTGTCTACCCTAAGGCTTTTCCAAATACATAAAGGAAAAAAAAACCTTTCTAACATATCTTACCACAAAATCTGATCCATGCAACCCCTACATGCCCTAAACCCATACTGTTCCTCACCAATTCCCTGTTCCTCGCCTAATCCTCTGAATTAAATTTAACCCTCCCATAAGCCTACTCAATTTCACTCAACAAACTGATCCCTCTCAGACCACTACAATTACATTTGTTCCCTTTTCCCTTGTAAAGCGCAACTATATAGGCACTCTACCCTCCCTAGACGTACATTAAACAATTTCACCAGCCAGTCTGCGCTTACTGTACCTCCCTTTTTTTTTTTTTTAAATTCCGCATAACACCCATCTAGCCCAGGTGCCGTAACTGTTTTCATCATTTTAATAATTACTTATACTCCATCTTTTCTTATTTCTCCTCCGTTTTCCTCACCTGTCATTTTCTTAGCACCTCCCAAAGCTACCACCAATCACTTTCATCCTCTACATTTAGCAGCTCCCTAAAATACTCTACCCATCTTCCCCTCACCGCCTCCTCCTCTGTTATCTTTCCATCTGCACCTTTTGCCTATGTATATCATTTTCAACAGCAAATATTCGGAAACAATAACAATATTCATTTGGATACAAAACTGATACCCCATAACACTACTTTCGAACGGTAATTTTTATTTTAAGAAAACCATTATACTTATTATAAAATAAAATAAAATAGTTGGTGTTATCCGATCATTTGTATTATAAGATTGGTAGTAAATAACGAACGCGCAATTCTCAGTACACCCATCTGCTGTCCCTCAAGGAGACGGGGAGAACGAAGGTTAGTACATCGACAATCCCACCCTGGTTTGGGTTGGGTGAAGTTTTAACTGTAAGATATATATGGCGTGCTCTCATTGTCACGCCTCCATAACGCTATCATAATTCGTTTTCGAAAAATACCTTTTTAAAATAAGATTTCTAAGAGAAAAATTAAGACCAAATCGGAGAAATGACGAGACTGGTTACCTTACCTATACATATACCAAGGCTTTTTCCCCCTTACAAGGGAGGTAGCCAAAAAGGAAAAGTCATAAAATCATTTCCACCCATTCCATCCCTGAATACACTCCACACCCCTCCACCCTCCCTCTTATCTTAGCACCTCCTGGATGACGGGTCATCCTTGCACCTTGTCCACTGCCCTGGGTCAGAAGCAGTGTCGCAAGACACAGCACATCCACAGCAAGGCCGCTTCATTAAATCGGCGACCCCCCTCTTCGTCCCCCCATGCATAAAAGGAGAAGACAGGGAGAAATCCCTTCGGACCTTACCTATAGCAGACGGAAATGTTTCTGCAATATCCCCCATACCAGGAACTGCCCGAGAGATCAATGACACCACGAGACTGTAGGGCCAACAACCGTTCAGTTTTAAGTACCATGACAATTTATGAGTGAAAACTCATTGATAACACTGTCACGTGCATCGCGTAAGCCACTGCACGGGGAGCGGGGGTCACCGTCAATCTTTGAGAACAACTATCCTGTCCATCATCCATCAAGTCATACTGTATTCAACCTCTACTGTGGCACGGCCATAATCACTCTGACAAAATCACATATTCTATAAGCTTGGCAACCATCAACCCATGCGGCATGCCTCACAAGATACCAAGTAACCACGAGATGCCGACGGAGATAAGAGCGAGGGAGCCAGAGAGATTAAGATAGAGAGGAAGAGGAAGAGAGATAGAGAGGGAGATAGTAGAGAGAGAAGGGGGGGGTGCGCACATACAAACACACCTATATTCAGAGTATATCAAATATGTGGAATAAGTTACTATGGGCGTCAGCAACACCAGGTCTGCGAGCACCACCTTAAGATGACGAAACCCCCCCCAGGCAGGCAGGCCACGCAGAATGCACTTGTTCCAAACTCCCCGTGACTTCGCGTGCAACTGTGCCGTTGCGAGGGAGAAACTCATGCAATAATGACCGTCTTGTGTAACAAAACGTTTACCAAAAAAAAAAAAAGGGGGGTGGGGGGGGGGTTGTGTTCAAGGTTCCGAAGTCGCGCGATGCGATGCCAAGACGACAGGAGAGGCACGTTGGCAGAGGTCGTGGGCCAGGTCTTGGTAGATGGGGGGGGGGGAGGTGCCACGTGGCACCATCTATGGTCTTCCCCTCCTCGTGACGAACCTCTCACATGCCCCTTTGCCCGCACGTGACCGCCAGGCCCATAACAGACTCAACTAGACCTTTGGCAACCTGACAGTTTTCATACCAGGGTATATGGTTGGTGCACTTAAAGAGTACTATCTCCACTGGCGTAGCCATTTCAAATTCTCCGAAATGAATGACACTTTCATGGGCGTATCAATAAAAAAAAAATTAACATAATATGTATCTCACAAATGAAGAGGAACCCCGGCCAGAATTCGAAACGTCGGGAATTAAATACCTGTTCCTGTGTCCAATGCATCATGGTTTCTGGACTCCAGCTTTTTCGTATATATATATATGTGTATTCACATTGGTCTTTGGATCACGTGTTGGACTCGTGATCGACAGCTATCTCCCTCCCGGAAGAGAGCTAAGAGCTCGTATGACCGATTTCTATGGGTAATGCTATGACCTTACACACACACACACCCAACTCCCCGCCCACGAGAGTCAGAGTAACGACCCGAAGCGCAGCGATACCGAAATAATTTCGGCCCTGGGCAGGATTCGAACCAAGTACTACGAGCACCACCATGCTGGTAGTCCAGCGCTCTACCAACCGCGCCACCGAGAGAGAAAGAGAGAGAGAGTGTGTGTGTGTGTATTTACCTAGTTGTATTTTACGGGAAGGGGAGCTATGCTCGTGGTGTCCCGTCTTCATATCTCATTTTATCTAAACTATTTTTAAATTTGTGTGTGTGTGTGTATATATATAGTAACTATATTTCTCCCTTTCTCAATGCCCCTTTTACCCCATCTATCCATCTTATCCTTGGTCACCCACTCATGTTCACTCCTACCTCTGCCTTCCACACCTCTTACTTATCTTTCTTCATTCATTCTTTCCATGTCTCCAAACCATCCCAAAACTCTTTCATCAACCCTATCTCCCAACTCCCCGTCTGGAGTATTGGCTGCATGTTATTGTGGGGTTAAAAGCTGCTTAGTAGCATCCAGCTGATACTTTAGGGTCTATATAGGATACCCTTACGGACCAGAGCCACACATCATTTTGTCTGTGATAAGAGGAAATCTCAATTCATAGCCATTTTATCATACTGCGACTGCCCCTCCGTTATGCTGTACCCCCACTCTTGTTAATGTCCTATACCATTTCTCTGAATATTCATTTTCTCGTTTTGCCGAACCCTGTGGAGGAAATAGAATAATGCCATCAAGCATTTCCGCTTGAGTCGTATAAGGCGACAAATACGGGACGGGGATGGGACTAGGCATCCTTTTCCCTGTAGCTCCAAAGGGGATATTCCTAAATACACATACACACATATATATATGCATATACATATATGTATATACATATACTCATATACATACGTGTATATATATATATATAATATATATATATATATATTGGAAGTAGGCCATTAATAATGCATGCGTTGTTAAAGTCAACAGCTGTGATAGCATTATTCTGTTTATAGAATTTCTTTTCTATGTTATGCACCAGTGTGCGGTCGTCTGGATGCAGATTTCTGAGTAGAATACTGAAGTCCATGGTATTTTCCTCTAGATGTCTTTCGGCCTTAACTGGCCATCTTCAGCCCCCCCCCCCCATAAAAAAAAGCCTTTAACATCCCATTGTCAGATAATTATTTGCTCGATTTTTAAAACCCTCCTTTTAATATATATCTAACGTATTTTGGATTTAATTGACACTGTCCTAAGGCCAAAAAGGACCTGTAAGTATTCATATGACAGCGCAATTGGATTTTGTCAGTTTCAGATAGATAGAGCATCGTACGATGGCAATGAATGCTGATTGGTCAAGGTGGTCTCGTACGATGCTGCAGCGCAACGCTGGGAAAGAGATGGAAAAATTTGAAGAGGCAGTTTAATTTTTTGCCATACTTGTATTCTACTTTTCAGGAATTTTACTTTTCAGGAAATTTTATATTTCAGGAATTTATTGACCATTTCCTCAATATACCTTTGCAAATAGCTTCAAAATGCCTCTAAAATTGTTCACATTTCAGATCCCCCAGCTGATTCGGGTCGCTTCGCTCGCTTCCCACTCATACATAGTTCAGCCCCCCAACCCCAAGATTATTTTCTGGATCCGCCACTGGCTGCACGTGTTTTTCCTGAAGGAGGATTTGTGTGATGGTCATGCGACAGATTCTGGCGCTGGTTAGTCATCCTGGAGCCCCACGAGTGATTCCCTTGGGAAGCCTCGGAGGTCAAATGCCGTGGGCTGAGAATAGGTGTGGACGAAAGTGACGAGGTGAGGACGAGTGACGACAGGAGTGAGGACCTACTCCTAACACCCACACCCACACACATATATCATATATACATACACACACACATATATGTTCATATTTTGCATAGCGTTCTCTAGTACCTTCACGATGAAGGATAGCAGCAGCAAACAGCTTGCGGTGTAGGAAGTCTGGATCCATTTTCACCACAGCATCGGTAGACCTTGCTTAAGTACATTGCGGGGTCACTTCGAGGTAGAAGGATTCAACCCCTCCCCCAAACTGCTGCCTCCCCTACCTAAGCCGGTCAGTGTAGCGTCAATCACCTTCCGACCTGAAAAAGCCTCGAACTTTGACCGACTATGCGAGTACCGTGCATGTGTGTGTGTGTATGTATGAGAGAGAGAGAGAGAGAGCATCATGTGTGAGTGGATGTGAAAAACTAGAGCTCGCTGCCAAAAGTTGTCAGAACGGCCGTTGTTAGTATTCTCTGCACTCGACTACCAACCCAACCATTAAGTAGCACCGCCATCAGTCGAGCCTACCGGCAAATGCTCTTCAGCCCAAACAACCTCTCCTCCATTGAAAGATTCGTGTCCAGTTCAAAATGACTGCTGGTCCCACCGAACAGATGGTCCTATCAGACAGCTGGCAACAGCGTCTTGCGACCTACTCACACTTCCGTTCCGAATGGCAAATTTCCAGGTGTTCTCCACGTATGGGATACTGACTGCATAAGTGTTATTCAGTCAGTATCTTAGTGAATTCTGTAACATCCCTACGGACTTGAGGTAGGTAGGTTTGTTTTCTTTTATTAGAGAATTATCACCACTAGAAAAGAATGTTGATCCCTTTTAACTTGAAACACTCCACACTAGCTTTAATGCGCTTGTGTCCCCACGTATAGAAACATTGGTTATTATCGATGACATATCTCCACTTTGCATTCTGCCCCCAGGCTAATTTATTCATCTCCGTGGCAGCACCTCATCGGAACAGACGGGTTTTCTATATAGACTATTCTCGGTGAATCACCTCTATGCCGGATGACGCTTCCTTTTATTCTTGGTTGCCGTCCGACTATTACATCAGCAAAGCTGATTCTTTTCACTATAGGGTGTTTGATTACAATTATTATTATTCATTACTACTGTTATTCATGGTTGTCTGGATCAATATTACTGACGATTTATGGGGTGAGGCTTCCATTCTGCGTCATTTCTCTTGTTTGTCTAATTCGGCTGGAGTGGTCTCAGGAACGGTTGTTGTTGTTTCTATAATGGACTAACGTTAGGTCATCGGTGT
Source organism: Oratosquilla oratoria (assembly GCF_046742065.1). Taxonomy (NCBI): domain Eukaryota; kingdom Metazoa; phylum Arthropoda; class Malacostraca; order Stomatopoda; family Squillidae; genus Oratosquilla; species Oratosquilla oratoria. Next base: position 12,227,086 of record NC_134819.1, read on the forward strand.
AAATGAACACTGGTGTTAAGTTCTGGATCAGGGGTTGGGAGATGGCTGCTTGTGAAGAGGTCGAATAGCATGGTATTGTTCCTTGTGAGACTCCACTGCACCGTCTTTTTGTCCCACAAATTTTGTTATTTTGGGTTACTGTGTTCTGTCTAACCGCTCACAAGTTAACCATTGTTGTGAATATCTGACTTCTTGAAATTTAGAGTTTGTCTGAGAACTATCAAATCCCTTGCTATATAGCTACCATAAACGATATACTCGGGTCTACAATAAGTGTACTAAATTTGAAACTAGTATTCAGGGTGCACCATACGACCTTGCATCCGGTCAATGCTACTCTTCAACTGGTTCCTTAAGTCACCCGACTCCTCCACCTCTCGCTCATCCTCCACGCAACCTTCCATAAGTCTGTTCAGATGACTTCCAGTTTGGCTAAATTGCATTTCGACTTCCTTGGATTATGTTAAAAGTGTACACTGGCACGATGGTAGTCCATTCAAGAGTCGCGTGACCACATGACAGAAATTAGAAGGTTTCTAATGAAAAATCGTCAAGCAGTTGCCGATAAGTTTACCGTGTGACCGTTAATTTGGAGCTTTCGAACGTGAGCGTGCGAGCAGACATATACTACGTAGGCAAGTTACATAAAGACGACCCCAACCAGCCAAACGTGTCTAACAAGGCCCGATTCCCTTACATAAAATCTTTCATAACCCCAGGAATATCCAGCTTCTCCTACTCCAATCGCAAACACATTTTCAACTTGTTCCCTGCCTTTATTCCATTCACTATTTGTGGTTACATTTCTTGCCTCGACACCCAAAGATCATGGCAGCTCGTCAAGCCTTTACGAAACCAGCATCAGTAAGGAACGTATTGTTTTTACCTTTCCGTCTTTTCCAAATATACAAGATGACAAGCATAAACTTGCAAATAATAATTCCAAATCTTCTGAAGGGCTAATATTAATTTACCAATAATAGTAAAAACTCCCTGACTTCAAATCTTTATTCTTCTAAATCCACCAATGAAGAAAATCTTCCTTCACTTCTGCTCCCGTTTCCTGATCTCCGTTCATTGTGTTTGAGTGTCAGCTACGTTCTCGATCCTCACGTGCACTGCTTACAAATACATCACATACTGAGCGCCGATTTGGTGGCAGCAGCGGGCAACGGGGAGTGGCAGTCTGATAGCCCGCGGTACGACCCTGCCCTTGAAACGCACGCCTCCCTTGGACCAGCGATTAACTTGGGGAGAGGAGGAGGAACGTGGGGGGGGGGGGGGTTATAACCTTACCTTCACTGGGGATACGGTCAAGAGATAGGGTCAATAATATACTTGAAAATGTTGTAAAAATTCCGACACTATACCTAGCTACCCATATTTTACGGGTAGAATATGTATTTCTTCTCTAAATTCTTTTTATGGGTTTATGTTGGCTATGGGAGTAATAGGGTAAACTACTAAATTTATCAAACCGAGGAGTGGGAGGTAGATGATAAAAAGGGGTTGAAAATCGTTGCCTTAAACGTAGATATATTTCGTTTTTCATAAACGAGTAACATTTTTCATACCTGCAGAAAAAAATTGACTATATATATATATATATATATATATATACATCAAATAATTCCGACTGTCGTCCCCGGATTCGAACAGAGACTCGTGAAATCACGGAGCCATCGCTCTGCCAACTGAGCTAACGGGCCTATAAAATTCTTAAACCTGGGAGTTAATCTACTCCCGAGGAAATAAGTCGAGTGCTAACTGTCGTCCATATTTAATTTTACAAAGAAACAAGACCAACTTGTAGCTCGTGGTTAAGCTGGTACGTTTCCTTGATGGACTTATCGTCGCTGTCATACCTGAATAGAATCACCAGTGACGGTGATGTCGATCAAATAATTCAGGTATGACAACGACGATAAGTCCGCTTCATGCCTTGCGCTCCAGGCCTTCAATTATCATAAAAATTCTCTAACATTGGAACGAGTTTACGTGTCCACTCCTGTTCTGAGTTAAGCAATCATGATATATATATATATATATATATATATATATATATATATATATATATATTAATATTAATCCCTCCATCCTGGTCGCATAATAATTTATCTGTTATCTCTGGTGGCGTGATCGAAAGTACGCTGATCTCACATACGCTTAGCTGTGGGTTCGAATCCCGCACTCCTTTCGATTTCCTGCCCCAAAAGTCCCCAAAGCATATAACAGGGCGAATGTGACTGTTTCGGCCATAGCTAAGCGCCTCCTGGCATAAGATTCTCAATTTCTGAGATAACAAAAACCCTTACGCGTGTGTTGCTATGATGTGTCTCTCTATCTCTCCCTGGAAAGTCTGTGCGAAAACTTACAAGCAAATAATCTTAAAAAAAAAAAAAAAAAAAAAAAAAAAAAAAAAAAAAAAAAATTGAAAAGCACGCAATTCAGAAGGGCACGTCGTCGCTACGGTGACGTCACAGGCTTCTGTTGTTGAGTAAACTAGAGTAATAAACAAATAAATGTATATGAATGAATAGTGACCATTACTGTAAATTCATGGAAATTCCGTCCCGTCATCACGGATTTCGCAGCTTCGACTAAAGAGAAAATCGACCCCGTCAATGATTCCATTCCACCCGGATGGGGGCTAGGGGGGGTGGGGGGTTAGGAAGAGGTGGAAGAAGTGGGGGGGGAGGAAATGGGGATGAGGGAGGAGTAAGTGGGGAAGAGGGAGGAAGAAAGGGGAGGAACAGGTGGGAGGATAGGGAGTGGGAGGGAAAGATGGGAGGAGGGGGAGTGGAAGGAGGGGGAGAGAAGGGAAAAAAGGATGGGGAGGGAAGAGGGAAGAGGAGGGGAAAGGTAACGTGCAAGGGGAGGGGGAAGGTAGAAAGGGAGGAACAGGAAGATGAGGAACAGGTAAAGGAAGGGGAGAAGATGAAGGTGGAAGGGGAAGTGGAGGATGAGGATGAGGAGGAGCAGAGGGTGGAGAGAGCGGAGGAAATCCATAAGAAAAATGTCATGAAAGGTCATCATGCAACTCTAGGTTCCCACTATGTCGAGGCGACGCACCAGAAGCATTCAGTTGCCACAAGTTGCTGAAGGGCATCGTACCAAGGTAGAGGTACCGATACGAGTACTGGAAAATGGTATCGTGGTAAATATGGAGAACAGATACCGGGGCTCCATGGGAAGAGGGAATGCAGCCTGTCAAGTGTCAGGTGGGCGGATACTGGCTTGGCACCGTCCAGGGTCGCGCTAAAGAAGCTGACACAGCCAACAAACTGTATACGCGTGTGGCGTCCAGGCAGGTCAGAAAGCCTCCCCTCCCCTCCCTTTCCCCCCTCACACTGCTTCGTCACCAACGCCGTCATTAGCTATTTTACTTTCCACAAAAGTTTTTGCAGACTGGAACCTAACCCGCGCAACCGTTTCTTGTGAACCGACTTGACGTCACGCGTGAGCGCACAGACTTCGTTCCCACCTTTCACGAAAGAGGTAACCACTGTCTTCCTTTCGTAGTCGGAAAGACATACAGATGGGTGGTGAGTAGTGATGATTGTGGAAATGTGATCACTGCTTTGAGGTAGCCATAGATAGCTTCCCAAAATAACTAAAGTTGCGTCGATTTAATTTTAAAGTCATTAATCCCCCCCCCCTGGGGCCTGAGGACAAAGTAAGCTTATGTTTTACAAAATGAATAAATAAATAAATCAATTAATTAATAAAATAAAAATATATATACGAAGATTGACATCCTGCTCCAAATACGTTCATCCCAGTAAGGACGATAGTGAAGTGTGCATGTAAATTTACCTTTCACATTATCAAAACAACTAAGTAATATCGTTTTCCAGATTTCTAATAATTACTGGAAGAAGTACGTTTGTTTATTATTAGATTTCTGACTGAATTTGGCCAAATATCAAGAAAATGGGTGTGGCTAGCACAGACCATGAAACTCGAACCATTACTCCAACAAAATAGAGAAATAAGAGGGTCATTTAGGAGTATATTAAGTATAATATGAGAACCCCGTTTCACTAGTATCCCCTGTCGT
>NC_134819.1:12233645-12283645 GCF_046742065.1 Oratosquilla oratoria
TTATGTATATATATATATATACATATATATACATACATATGTATATATATATATACATATACATACATGTGTATATATATATATATATATACATATACATACATATACATATGTATATATATACACATACATATACATACATATATATATATATACATACATGTACATGCATATATATATATACATACATGTACATGCATATATATATATATATGCATACATATACATGCATATACATACATATATATATATATATACATATACATATACATACATATGTATATATATATATATACATATACATACATATACATACATATGTATATATATATGTGCATACATATATATACATACACATACAGTATATATATATATATACATATACATACAGTATATATATATATATATATACATATACATACAGTATATATATATATATACATATACATACAGTATATATATATATATATACATATATACATACATACATACATACATATATATACATACATACATATATATATATATATATATACATATACATATATATACATATACATTACATATATATATACATATACATATATATATATACATATACATACATACATATACATACATATATACATATACATATATACATATACATATACATACATATATATATACATATACATACATATATATATACATATACATACATATATATATACATATACATACATATATATATATACATATACATACATATATATATATACATATACATACATATATATATATATATACATATACATACATATATATATATATATATATATATACATATATATATATATATATATATACTGTATAGTGATGGCATGCAAACCTCTTTGCTGAACTCCAAATCGGTAACAATCTTTCGTACTAAGAACACAGTTTCTCTGTAAAGGTGACATAAACAATCATATGAATAACCAATGAGTCTCAACATAATAAGCAGGCTACCAAATGGCGCCCCAATTTCGGTTTTTATATAACCGCCGTATTCTTTCTGCTGACCAGTCGCCTCCCTCTACAAATGAATCTTTGTCATCTATTCACTCACACACACAAACACATATGTATCCAAGTAAACACCGTTATTTATATTCACGCGTACCCAAAGGGAAGGATAAAAAGCAGGTGGGGAGAGGAAATCTGAGGAAGGAAAATGAAAGAGGAAAGGAGAGGAAATGAAAAGGAAGGGGAGGGGAGGAAAGGAAAGGAAAGGAGAGGGAGGGGAGGGAAGGAGAGGGGAGGAAGGAAGTAGGAAGGTGGGAAAAGATATAAGAAAATTTGGATGGGAAGAATCACAATGATGAGGATAAGAGTGGAGGAGGTTATATCAGGGTTCAGACTTGGGAGGAAGTTTACATTATTTTCTAGGGCTCGCTGTATGCCATGATTGAATGAATGAATACATTATTCACTAGAAATTCATACTTTCCCCTAGGAATCACTGATTTTGCTCACGGTCAAGTGAATTCTATCGTTTAATCTTTCACCGATTAATTGTCATTATCTAAAAAGATGCGCCTATGTAAAGCTGACCATATTGTCATGTACGGGAGGATATTTTTTCGAGGATGACCGAAGGGGGAGGGGCACGTGACAAGATCCTTGAAAACTAGTAGTCTAAATGATTAGAAGGATGAACAAAAGGTGCTAGACGTGAGTGTTTTAGAGGTGGGAAAGGTGAAGGGAAGGGTAATTGGGGGAACGAGGGAGAGGGTGAAAGGCAAGGGAAAGGGCAAAGGGCCATTTACATGGTCAAACAGTTTGACAAACCTGGTTTGTCAGACAAGTGTTTGAAGTGATGTTTGATCATGTGAATGGGGTATTTGGTCGTCAAACACGTTTGTCGAACGTGTTTGACAACCAAATACCCTATTCACACGGTCAAACATCACTTCAAACCCGTTTGACAAACCGGGTTTGTCAAACCGTTTGGCCGTCTAAATCCCCTTTAAGGGAGTTCGATGCCTGAAACAGAAACCTGAAAGATTATGTTATTTCGGTTCCCTTCCCTTCAGCTGAGGGCGGGAGGGGCCATACGGAGTTAACTATTTCGATTAACCATCCGACCATCATTCAACTTAACTGGTTTGGGTCATAAGCTTTAGATTCGGCTTCAGGTGAAACGCTAACGTGGTTACCACAAACCGAAAGGGTTCACACCCTGTGCTTCTCAGAACACACCTCAGAGTTTGCACTTACACACACACACACGATTGGATATACAATGGAGCAATGTCCATTGTCCACTTGTAAGCACGCACACGTACATCGCACGCGCAACTGCACGGTAGAATCACGACCCTCCACAACAGCAGCAGCATTTCACTAAAACGACACAGCCCTCGCGCACACGGGGCCTGGCCGGCTGGCGCCACGCCTTCGACGGGTGTCACTTGGCCGGCCGGCCGGCCCGAGAGGTGCCGCCAAAAGCTCAGTCACGCTTTAGAACAGACCACCGACCGATCCCTATTCGCGCCACCGAACACCTACTTCGTCATAGTTTCACAAACCGCGTTCTAACCCTTCCAAGGAAATTGACCCACTTGGCCATTTACTCTAACCGTGACCAGGGAAGTTTATCAAGCTGCTGAAGGAATCCCCCAACCCCGATACTCCAAACTGCACCTCCGTGGCGACAGGGGGTCTATGCCGTACTAGATCATGCTATTCCTGTCACGTTAACCCATGAACTTAAGGATCAATATTTCCATATATAAACACGGCAAGTCCCCGATATGTCGGCCAATGACTGAGACAGTACATCAATGGATTACTGGAGCACATCGTATACGTACAACTGTTTACCATCAGAGCTAATGTTCAAGTTCTGGCCCGGTACTATTTGAACATTCATAAATGTTCAAGCCACTCATGCAGACTGTTCACTTCATGCAACAGATTGTTTATTACCTAGAGGAAACTACACGCATCCTAAGAATGCTTGCCAAAACACACACACAGAAAGTACACTCGTACACGAACATTGCCACAAGCGCAAGAACACGCACGACCGAATGATTGCATGCAGCACAGTGCACGTGCACCTAGGGCCTGTGCACATGTGCAGCTCTCAACCATCGCGTCAATAACGAAACCCGGGGCTGCAAATTGACCACGATCAAGGCAGTCGTCCAGACCAGGTGTCCACTACGGTTCCTCCACTCAGTGACGTGATACTCCGCCCCCCCCCTCCCCCGAGCTCAGCGCTTACCATAGTGTGAACCCGTGGGTTGATGCCGGTTCCTCGGCCTCTAGCCACCGGGCAGCGTGATGAAAAAATAAATTAATATATAAATTAACAAATATAACTAAATAAAACAAATAGATTAAATAAAAGCCATGACGATAATAATAATAATAATAATAATAATAATAAATGTGAAGTAATGGGACTCCCTATTTTTAGTTCCAATATTTTATTCAGCCAGCGGAAACCCTGTCCGAGTGATGGGGTTTAAGCCCAGACACCATCGTGGATTCGAATCCCATAAAACCTTTCGAGCTAGATCGACTTTCGATGGTTATAGATGATGCCTGACGATTATATTCGGCGTATATCTCACCGAGTGCAATGGTCGCATTGAATATCTATTTTTGTTGTCGTCGGACAATTTTTTTCGGATTGGGGTAGCCCCACCCACACCCAGAGAGATTTGTTTCGATATAAGAATCCCTCTTACACAAGATCGTCACTTCTGGAAGCGTTCAGCAACTGAGAGACGGCTCAACCTCCCCCACCACACAAGCACACAGAACGGCACCAAGCAAAGGTGTATGTTAGATTCCTTCAAGTTTCTGTTCCATTAAAACACATTATAAAATAATAAACTGCGTCCATCCCTTACCGTCAACGAAAGAAAAAAAATCGATTCTTGAGCAGCGCTAAATCTGATAAGCGGATCGGATGGCGTGCGCAAAGCCCTCCCCCACTTTATGGACCCTACTATGCACGTACAATGCGTATTCCCAAGTATTCTTTCTACAAGAGTAACCCCCTTACACTGGAAAGAAAATGTTAAAGAACATACATCTCATAACCAACAAAAAAGAAAAAATTGTTGCTCTCTGAAAAACTGTCGATGATTAAAAAATTTATGACTGTTCCTTGACCCGTCAACCAGGCTTCCCCTCTGACTCATCTTCCAGCCCACTTCATCCTCGAAACAGGTATACATCAATCATAAGTAAGACGAACAACTCCAACTTCCCATCCTCAAACTCGAAAGCATAGAGTATGCACATGCACCAAAGAAACTCATACATGTATACATAACCCAACATAACTAAATCAACAGCTAAGAAAACCAAAGCTCATTTAGAGAAACTAGAATTAATAGTTCTGAAACAATCAAATTCAAGCCTACCCCAAGAAATTATCAGTAACACTGCTCAATTTGATCCCCAGAAAAAATAAATTACTAAAACCTACTACTGAAAGAGAAGCCTAAAATTCTAGGCCTAACTTTTGATACTAGTGACATCAAAGACTTGGGTGAAAATCACCATGAAAATAAGTACACTACCAGTTGCAAACATGGTCCCAACTCTCAGCAAAACATTTACTTTACAAGATATACACTGTTAATGGTAACAGGATACACAAAAACCTATGAGAAAAAATATACTTAGAAAAAAACTCTCCATAGAATGTCATATAACAAGGAAAATTACAAATTTCTATGCTGGAGCCCTCAAACACACTCATCTCACTACACCACAACCAACTGAACAAAATTAATAACAATGATAATAATAATAATAATAAACAAATAAAAACAGCACACTATTTAAATCCAACTCCAAGACTTCCAGAACAGAATAGGCCTGGCCAATGAATCAAACGGACCAAGATGCAACCATCACATAGAGGACACTGGGCACCTCATCTTTCACTGTCCCACACTAACACTCATAAAACAATAACACAATATTTCTTCTCTTCCTTATGTAACTCCAGACCTGCCCAGTGACCAATGCCAATTACCTGAGGGCCAACAGAACGATATAAACATTAATTTGAGGCTGATACTTAGTAATTATATATATATATATATATATATATATATATATACATACATACACATATATACTCAAATGCATTTAAACTTTTCCTCTCTGCCTCTCTTAAATTCAAAGTCTCTGCCCCATACAATGCCATTGCCACAATCAGCCCATCATACAATCTCATTGCATCTATTCCCAGATGCCTATTTCTTGTAACACTTTTTAATCCCCCAAGGCATTTTCTTTCTTCTCTCAATCTACAATTTACCTCCACCACCACTTCTCCCTTTCCTGCTACATGTAACCCCAAATACCTAAGGCTATCCACTTCCTCCAGCCCCTCTCCTTTTAGACTTCCATCCAACTATCTCCCATCCTCCACACTTGTACATCTCATCACCTTACTTTTACCCACATTTACCTTAAACATTCTTACATCGCACACCTTCCCAAACTCTGTCACTAACTTCCTTAATCCCTCCTCAGATCCTGCTACAAGTGCAGTGTCTTCAGCATACAACAATTGGCCCACTTTTCTCCATCTTCTTTAACCATCTCCAGTCCCTCCCCTTTACCTCCCACACCCTTCCGTGGCCATGACGCAGTCCCACCTTTAGATCAAACCACTCACTCTCTCTATTTCTAATTCTAACATAGGCTCTCCTGCTCTCATAAACAATCTTGACTGTCCTTAACACCTTTCCATCAATACCATATATCTGCAAAACCTCCCAGTGCCTCTCTCTCTACCCTATCATAAGCCATTTCCAAATCTATAAATGCCTAAAAAACATCCTTACCTTTTCCTAAAGTTTTCTCACAAAAATCTGATCTACACAACCTTTCCTAAACCCACCATTCCTCACCAATTACTCCCTCTGTTCCTGTTAATCCTTCCATAAGCCTTCCCAGCTACACTCAACAAACTGATATCTCAAACTACTACATTCACATTTGTCCCCTTTTCCATTGTTAAACGGAACTATACAGGCACTTCTCCAGTCCTCTGGCACTCTACACTTAGATGCACATTAAACAACCTCACTAGCCAGTCCACTATTATTGTACAGTACCTCCCTTCTTCACACTTAGCATGACACCCACTAACCCAGGTGCATTACCTGTTCTTATCATTTTCAATCTACTTGCACCTCATCTTTTTTTTTATTTTCACTCCATTTTCCTCTCCGATCACAGTCATTTTCTTAGTGCCTCCTACTACTATCACCAATCCCTCCCTATCCTCCTCCACATTCAATAGCTATTTAAAATACTCTGCTCATCTTCCCCTTACCACCTCCTTTTGATAAGATCTGTCCATCTATACTTTTTACCTTTTCTTCTCTGACTCATCTCCCCTTCCTCTCTTGATTTCCTTCCAAAACATTTTATCACTGCTTTAAAAAATTTGTCATACCCCTCCCTCATTGTACATCTGCTCTCCTTTTTGCTCCTTTACCTTTTGCTTTGTACGTTACCACTGGCCAAATGGATTAGGGCGTCGTGACTTGCGGCGAAGGTTGAGGGGATGGCGGTTCGAATCCTGCCACTGGCAAAGTTGAAACAAGGGCATGGTTCATTAAATTCCATGCTACAAGTCCCTCTGTAAGGGGCACCATCCTAGCCTTCCAATAGGGGGGAGTTTGTGATGTTAAACCATATCACATCACATACAGTATCACCTTTTGCTTTACTTCTCTTCTTTCTTCTTAATACATGTCATATTTTTCTCTCATCCTACTTTGCAACCAATCCCTGAATGCTCACTACTTATACTCTACAACCTTCATTTCATCATCCCACCACTCACTACCCGTCCTTCGATTCCCTCCCATCCTCTACTTCCACATACTTTGGACACCTTATCACTTCCACCGTGAAACACCCCCATTCCTCTTCCACACCTACTTCTACTCTATTCTTCACCACCTCCCACACTTCTCTCAGCTTCTTATATTCCTGCTTCTCTTTCTCATTTGAGATAAAATGACTGGGAAGTATGTTAGGGGTTACAGTACAGTTGGATGGAATGAGAAACAAGGTGAGGGGACTGTGAATGGAAAAGGTGATGGCAGATAGAGCTGATGAAAGATTATTGGGATGGTTTGGACACACGGAAAGAGTGAAGATAAATATGAGGTGTGGAAGGCAGAGGTGGAGGGAGTGAATTTGAGGGGATGACCAAGGAAGAGATGGATAAATGGGGTGAAGGGGGCATTGAGCAAGAGGGGAATGTCTGTAGAGTAAGGAAGGGAGAAGGCAGGAAATAGGGATGAGTGGAGAATATGTTTAGATGATACTGTTATGCAAGGAAGGGAGGGTAGGATGGGGGTAGGGGGTGCTTATGTGTAAATAATTTTTTGACAACCCGAAGGAATTTCTCCCTGCCTTCTCTTTTTCTGCATGAGGGGACAGAGAAGGGGGGTTGCCAATTAAGTGAAACAGCTTTGCTGTGGATGCACTATGTCTTTCTACATTGCTTTTGACCCATGAACCAACACACTAGCTAAAGCAGGCATCCAGATTAGTTATGGAGGAGGGAGTATTGGGCCAATCAGCATGCCATATTCTGAGACATCCAGCAGGATGAGCCGCAAAGAGAATATATATACTGTGTACATCATATGTTGTCTGTCACTCTGAAGAAGACTTGTAGTCGAAACATCAGGAATAGTGTTCTCACTCCAACCCACGTTTCTCTACCATATATATATATATATATATTATATATATACATATTTATATATATAGATATATAGATATATATTATATATATATGTATATCTATATATATATAATATATATATGTATATATATATATATATTATATAATATATATGTATATCTATATATATATTATATATATATCTATATATATATGTATGTGTATATATATATATATATATATATATATATATATGGTGGAAAATGAAGTTATGGGTCTAGTTCTGAGTTTGAGTTTATTCCAGACCGGTTTTGCTCTATGCTTCTTCACATTCCTCTGAAGAAGCATAGAGCGAAACCTGTCAAGAATAAACTTAGAAACTCAGAACCAGACCAGTGACTTCTTTTTCCACCTTCATCAACTTGTCATAATGTACCAGCATATATATATATATACACACACACATATATATATACACACACACACATATATATATACACACACACACATATATATATACACACACACAGAGTATAATATACGTACACACACACAATTACATGAGTGATCCCCATCCTCATCAATCCCCTACCTCATATCACCCTCTTTAACTCAAGACCGCCCTTATACGGTCATGACAAAACCGACCCCTCCCCCCCTTTCCCACCCGTACATTGACCCCCATCACCACCAAGATACTCCCCATCCCGTCCCACACCTTTTCTTTACCACCTCCAATTGAACGAAGGGTTGCCGTGTCCGCGTGCATAGCGTGTCAGGACGCAGTCACGTGATAGACTCACTCTTTGAAAGCGAGTAGGTTCGAATCTCTCCCGAGGCTCTGGCAGACACCGCACCCCCCCCCCACCCGCCAAATCTACCCTACCCCACCAGAGAGGACCCCGCCCTTGTGCGTGCACCTTGAAGATCACGAGGAAGAGGGAAGTACAAGTACGATCTTGTAAAGGATAAAAAAATTAAGAGATCGTGTGTGCGAGAAAGAGAGATGGGGAAGAGAGAGGGGGCGGTAAAATTGAGAAGAGAGAAACAGAATTTACGAAAGATAGAATCGATGGGGAGTGAAGAGGAAAGGGGCGAGAAGAGCGAAGGAGGTGGAGAGAAATGCACATGCGAAGAAATTAAAAGAAAAGGAGCTGGCGAGATACCAGCGCCTGCGGGTTGGTCTTGGATTTGTTTAGTTGTGGATTCAAATCCCACATCACTTTCAGATTCCCAGCACCAACTGTTTAATGATTTCATTAACAGTCCAAGAGCATAAAAGGACAAATGTGACGGCTTCGGCCACAGCTACTCAGCGCCTCCTGTCGCAGGCTCTTCACATTCTTACGCCTGTGACTCTTGCCCCAGCAGACCCCTCTTTCATGCAACCCCTCCTCAGCTGCAACCAACCCACCCCTTCTCCAGGATAACGCAGTTGATGACCCCCCTCAACCCGAACCCTTCACTCAACTCCTCTGTTCCTCCGCCACACACACACACACACACACACACACACACACAACCGCCCTCCCTACCTTCTCCCCCTTCCTCTTTGTCCCTGCTCTAAATATCGCTTGCAAACGGCGTCGGGACACGGGCGTGCGTAGGGTGGTCAATATAACCCACTGCTAGTTTCGGGTTACATTTTTAAAAACCTTCTAATATTCGGGCTGGCCCAACCTGCAATTTAAAGAACTAAAACATAACATGAAACTGGGAACTATTTTGCCTTGCAAATATAGTAACACAAAATGTTATTGTGATAAATTATATATATATATATATGTGTGTGTGTGTGTGTGTGTGTGTGTGTGTGTGTGTGTGTACGCGCGCGTTATTCGTTATACAGAATCCCACATCAGTTGGGGAACCACCTCACTTGAAGCACAACCCATCTTCTTCGAATATCGTCTTCTATTTTTCTTTGCCACTGTCCATCTGAAATTATCCTGAATACTGTCCAACACTTGTTTATCCCTTTAATCAGTGGGTCACTGGCGATTAAACGCGTCTGTCGCTGAGAAGGCCTGCACGAAGCAATTGCATACCCTTCCTCACACAAAAGCTGAACCCGATTTTATTACCTGGAGCAGACAGCTTCCCTGCTGCTGTCCGCGGCCAAGGTTACTGTCTCGTCTTACTCTCGGATGCCACGTTACCGATCCCTGTGGCTGGAGTGGGTGACGTCACCAGTCCTGCTATTGGCACAACAACTACTGTCCATCACGTACCCCAACTAAATTATATATCATGGCCCCTTATGGATAACAGTGAATAACGTCAGCAGTATGGATGCTACCATGCACTTTATTATGAACCTACATCCGAAAATCCCTATATATATAAATTCTTACTGAAATTGCCTTTAAATAAATAAATATATATATATATATATATATATATATACATATTTATATTATATATATACATATACATACATAAATATATATACACACACACATTATATATATATATATATACATATATATATACACACATATATATATATATTATATATAATTTATATTATATATATATATATATATATATAACCATACATATATTATACATATACATATATGTATACATATATATCTATATATATACATATATTATACATATACACACATACATACATACATATATATATATTATATATATATACATACACACACACAACAAAATGCTTCTAATATCTGGGATTATTTAGATTTCGGATGTAACGCACCACATACTGAAGACATCATTGATATTTCTAACATAAAGTGTTCCTACATCTTTCGTTGGGGTTTCTGAGCACATGAGCAAGCTATCGGGTCTTATTGCGTCAGCAATCTCGGAAAAAAAAGCCTCATCGGTTTCAGAACGATTTGTTTGTTATATTGTTTTACGATGACAAAGATACCGATATGAGACCTTTCGAGGTTGAATGCTGAAATTTCAAAACTACTAAAAGCAACCAAACAGCAAGAATACAAATTAAACGATTAATGCAAGCTGTTTATCTAACCGAATTGTTATCCCAAGGATTTTAACATTTTAAGCCTTGTTTTAAGCGGATTCTAAACAACCACTATTAATGGCTATATACAGACTCAATATTATTGCCTTCCCAACCCCAACATGGGCCCCATTAAAACTGACCCAACACTATCAGCAGTATCGTGAATCATGTATTGCGCAATATCATTGGTCGCAATGGGCCGCTTTAGCCATCTTCTTTAATATTTTATTTTTAACACTGGCTGCGTTTTATGAGTGTGGCACTCGTTCTAGTGCTCGCCAGGTGATTTTTATTCCGAGGGAAAACGTCTCCTTCACCTGAGTTGGGTCGACGCCTAAAGGAGCAATGATAAATGATCAGAAACCATCGTCCACTGAAAAGCCTAGGCCCGTCCAGGCGACCGAGCATTGCCCGCGTGCACAAGCGAGCAGTTTGCCAGGTAACAAGTTTACCGCTTGTGCCCGCTAAAAGACGGGCACAAGGCCTGTGCTGGTGTTTTAGCGAAAGCACCAGACACTGCCCGTGGACGGTAATATGACGTCGCTGCTCCCGCTATGGATCAGCGGTTAAGACCTCATATTCTACATTTAATAGAACTTAGTCGGCCGCCATACTGGTAGTTATCGTACCGCACATAATTTGCGGGTCCTACCTGAACGACCACAAAATCTGGCTGTGCCCGGGTTAGACTGCTAAGCCAGCTCGGCGGCACCGTGTGGACGACACTACAGGTTGTGCCTGTAGGCTTTGCTCGTTTGTGGGGAAGTGCCCGTCGAGCTATGCTCGATCGTCCGGACGGGCCTCTGTTGCACGTATGAAGCGAAGCAAACACTTTCACGCCTGCTGTGGTTCCATGCACGAAGGCGACCGAACAAGCTAGGAAGCAGGTGAGCAGGAAGGCAGTGAGCGAGACTGGCAGACTTCCGCATTTCCGTGTAAGAATATTCGACGGGCACGGCAAATATTCCTTCGCGACTGATGATCTCAGGGTAAATCAGGTGCACAATGCACAATGGAATTTCATAGCTGACTAGATATTATGTTGCAAATATTCCCGCCGAGTGGAAAGGCTGAGTATATAGAGGGGAATTTTCATGTTTACCGTTATAAAAACAAGGCTTGAACGCTTTTCCACATCAAACTGTTGTTTTTTACTCTGGTTATGGTCCAAAATTTAATTCGGTTGACGGCGTTAGACATATTGGATCGTCGCGTCTGGTTTGGCGACTTAGCGCTTGGAGATTTTATCTGTACTATACGGTTTCGCTAGGTCTGCGGTTAACTAACTAGGTCTGTGGTTTCTAACCTGGGTTCTCTCGAGATCCGAAGTGGTTTCCAAATAAAGACTACAGACGATTTTATTCAAGTGTTGAAATTATCTATTAAAAATATACACTGTATATATCCAAGGATGCTACGATTGCACCACTTGAACTACGCCTACGGCTAAGAATATTCTGGCAGTGTGCCTGGTTGGTGGCACGCACAGACCACTCTTCCCTCGCCCATTCATACAAAAGGCAAGGTCCGCACCACAAGAAATTGATGTAAAGACGGGTGAACTTGTACTGTTCTGTTCAAAGGGACTGCAAAATTAATTATCTAACAGTAAGGAATTTGGTGTGGAGAGGACACCACAGATTAGCTTATACACACACACACACACATATATATATAAAAGCAAATCTGTGGTGTCCTCTCCACACCAAATTCCTTTCTCTTAGATAATTTATGCAGTCCCTTTGAACAGAACAGTACAAGTTCACCCGTCTTTACATCAATTATATATATATATATATATATATATATATATATACACATATTTAAAGAATGCATTTTACTAAGGATGCCATCCTATCATCCGCTGGTGGTGTAACTGGATGCATGTTTGTCTTCAGTCTAATTGTGGCTTTGAATCCCGCACTCTTTCCAGATTCCCAGCAGTGGATACTTGGGCCAACAGTCCAAGAAGCACATAGGGCAAAGATGAACTTCGGCCGCAGCTACTTAGCGCCTCCTGGTGTGCGCTCTTCACCTTCACCATCCCCATCATCGATGAAGAAAGGGAGAGAGACGTGGGGAGTGGGAAGACTCTCACGACCCGTGACGAACCGACAAACTAAACTACCGCGAGGACACACTTCAAGTTTCCGCGGGTCAGAAAAAAAAGGTTAAGGCTCACTGCACCCACGGCAATATCGATTAGTACACTGTAATTTCCTTATTACTCAAGATATTTATGTAAACAAATTTGGTATCATATACTGAACTCCCCTTGGACCGCTCTTGTGGGTAGGGTGGGGTAGAGTAGGGATGGGGTTGGGAGATTCAATCTTTAATACATTCCACATGACCACTGGGGCATAATTGGTGACTAAGTTTCTGCTTTCCTACTTTGCCGAGTATACCTGATCTGAAATTATTTTGGCGAAGTACCCCATGGACTAAATCAACTTTGGTGGACCCGACTCCATCTGTATATTATTAGCTCACCAATGGCCCCGTCCATTCACGCCAAAGTAGAGCTTACGCCATGGCACGTGACACATTCAAAAGTGCCACGCTCCCTCCTTTTAATGACGGAGAATTTTTTTTTACCATTATTTATTTGCCTTACACAAGATGTACTTTTAAAATAAGTGTCATGCTGCGCGATACTTTTAGTTATACAATTGACGAAAAATGCCAATACCAAGGAAGGTTATGTCTAGAAATACCAGACGAAAGGTTGCGTAAAGTACAAAGCCACAATGTCCTACATAATCAGGATATAAACCCTTTTTTTTTTAACTTCATTCCGTGCCTTCAGACCCACGGTAGGTTCATGCAACGTATCTGTGGAGTGGACGGCAATCAAAAAGGCAAACTGCCGGCAAGTTAGTATTTCCAAGGCGATGACAGACTTGTACATGTTTTTTTTCCGGGAAATTTGCAGTGGACATCTTAGGGCCAACTCAGTGATAGTCCCGGGAAAGTCCAAATGAACAGTCTCGCATCAAGATGGGTGCAGGCAATACTTTTGGTGTACACCTGAAGACATTTATTCACACCCTTAATGGAATGATAAAAATGCCCACAAATGTTAACAATTATTTAGTTTTAATAGTTTTATACGTATTTAGTTATATATTTGAGAAACACATACACATATACCATACATATACCAAGGCTTTTTCCCCCTTCCAAGGGAGGTAGCCAAAAAGGGAAAGGCATAAAAACACTCCCACCCATTTCATCCCTAAATACACTCCACACCCTCCCTCTCATCTGAGCACCTCCTGGATGACGGGTCATCCCTGCACCCTGCCCACCGCCCTGGGTCAGAAGCAGTGTCGCAAGACACAGCACATCCACAGCAAGGCCGCTTCATTTAATCGGCGACCCCCCCTCTCCGTCCCCCCTTGCATATAAGGAGAGGACGGGGAGAAATCCCTTCGGGCTGCGTCAAAATTACTCACGCATACTACCCCCCCACCCCCCCGCCCATTCCTCCTCATGCAATCACATCATCCATATACAACCATTCTCCACTCACCTGTCTTCCGTCCTCTCCCTTCCTTCCTCAACAGACATTCCCCTCTTCCCCAAAGCCCCCTTCACCCCATCCATCCACCTCATCCTAGGACGTCCCCTCATGTTCACTCCCTCCACATCTGCCTTCCATACCTCTTTTACTAGTCTTTCTTCACTCATTCTTTCCATGTGTCCAAACCATCCTAATATTCTTTCATCAACCCTATCTCCCAAATCCTTTTTCACCCCTGTTCTCCTCCTCATTTCTCACTCTATCTAGCCTAGTAACCCCCACCATACTTCTCAGACACCTCATCTCAAACACATTCAAACTCCTTCTCTTATGTTCCACGTTTCTGCCCCATATTTGAGAAACACAATATCAATATTTCTAAGATTGTCATTCACCCCCATACACACCTTCACAGTTATCACACCTCTTTTCAAAGTTTTGTTCATTGTCTTATTTTCTTTTAATTTAATTTGAACAATTCTTAGTCTCAGGTGAGGAGTATTTTGAGCAATTCTTTCTAGAGTTGAACCCTATTAATGTCAGTATATATGCCTGCCATCTTGCGAGTCACTCAACTCGCTCAATATGAAGTGATTAACCAAGGTAGAGACAACTGTTTTGATGGGTACATACGTGGGACTATGGTGCCGAGGGGTGTAGGACAGTTGCTCACCGGATAATTGCTCACCGGACAGTTGCTCACTGGAGAAGTGACAAATAAGACATTTGCTCACCAACGGATTATTTTTTACTTTTCTTGAACTTAATAAATAATATACAGGATTTTTTTTGTTATATTGTATTATATATACAGCAATAATACAGAAACAATATCCAAACTTTTAGTTTTTAATTCATTATAAACTTAAATACCAATTTCTTCCATCAATATATAGTAATGATCTTCTACTGGTCCAGTCTAATGGTGTGGCTAACTGTTCCTATGTATCTCTGTCATTTAATAAGTTGAAAATTTTACTTTCATAGTCTGAATTGACTCCTAACCTTAACACTTCTAGTTCATGAACTAGTAAGTAGTCAATGAAACCCACTAAAAACAATGCATTAGATTATATTGTAGAGTTTGATAAGTTCTTGGCCTCTAACAATTATGATAAAGATTTACTTTATCTGTGCCAGGGGGTATGCTGCAGGAAGTCAGTGTCTTCCTGACTTTCTAAATGCAGTTGGCCACACCATTAGACTGGACTTGTAAACCACAAAGGACAATAAACCCACTTCAGTACTGCACCAGTTATTAAACTGTAATCACTATATGTTGATGGAAGAAATTGGTATTGAATTTTATAATTAATTAAAAACTAAAATATGAAAGTTTGTATATTGTTTGTGTATTATTGCTGTAATAAATTTCAATATAACAAAAAATCCTGTATTATTGCTGTAATAAACTTCAATATAACAAAAAAAATCATGTATATTATGTTATTAGGTTTGTATATTGTTTGTATATTATTGCTGTAATAAACTTCAATATAACTGAAATAATCCTTTGGTGAGCAAATGTCCTATTTATCACTTGGCCGGTGAGCAATTGTCAAGTGAGCAACTGTCCGGTGAGCAACTGTCTGTACCCGGGTGCCGAGGGAGGGATTGACACGCGATGTGGCTTAAGCGCTTTATCCAGGTGGTTACTGGTGCGTCTGTCTAAGGACTGACCTGGCGTGGCCTTCGAAGGTCGAGTCAGGTCAGACTACCACACAACTACGTGTGCACCAATTTGCACCTACACGCATAGTTGTGGGGTACATGTGTAAACCACACGTGTACGTCAAGAGGACGAAGAGCGCTATTCTCAACCAGAGTTCCTGGAAACACTGGGGCAATGTATCGCCTTTGATAAATGTACATATTTCACTATCTATAAAATGCACTTGCATTGTACATATCTATCAAAGGCATATTCATTATGTATATTATACATTATTGTGAGTGTAATATAAAAGTGTCCTCAATATTAATCACTGTCTGGTGTTAATATAGTTAGCATCTCTTCCATTAAGGGTGTGAGTATATGCGTGCGCACATGTAGTATCACTTCTATTAACCCAATGATAGAAGCGCTGGTTATTGGCGGCGAAATACAAATTTATCCCAAAGGAAGCCAAGCCAGTGGGCCAAGTGCGACAACTGCCAAACGTCGACACCGATTTGGCGTCGAGCTGACATCATAAAGATGACGTCACCATACCTCCATTCCAACAAGGGCTCCGCAAATCCAGTGCGGTTAGCTCGACTACCTAAATCACACTGACGTAATCGAGCAGGTAAAATACCAGATGAAGAGTGTACGAACAAGTGAGGCACCATTCTCATTAACTCGATGGACGGACATTTCGACCAGCAAAAGTATAAATTAAGATTAGGTTAGGTTAGATTAGATTTGGTTGGTTATGTTACCTTAGATTAGATTACGTTAAGTTTGGTTACATTAGGGTTTGATTACGTAAGGTTAGGTTACGTTAGGTCACCTTAGGTTACATTACGTTAAATTTGGTGACGTTGCGTTAGTACATTAAGTTTTATTACGCTAGGTTAGATGTTAGATTATATTACGTTAATTTTGGTTAAGTACATAAAAATGAACAGTTCTAGCAACAGCTGGGAAACGCCCGTGGTCAAAACGTCTTACATTTGGTTCTTAGTAAGTGTAACTAAAATTCCTTTTACCTCCATCCTCGTCTGGAGTGTTTACTGCACAACTTTTCTCTAATCAGTATTTTAGGGGGCTCCAGGGATACCCCCTCAGGACCAGAGTATTCTTTTACAATTGGAGACTAATCTCGCCACCCCATCCCCTAAAATAATAATAATAATAATAGTAATAATTTATGTTATCCCTAATACTAGCTGCCTACCCTTTTATTACCTATTAGGCGCGACATTGCCCTAAAAGAGCAAGGGGGAAAATCCAATATTCGAAGCTAACGCTTAACACATACGATTCTTCGTTCCAAATTATAGACATTTTCAAATTTTAGAGATTCCCGACAGATTACAGCCATGGGCAAAAGTTCAGACCCACACAATTTGTTCATGACACGAAATTCAAATTTTGCCAATTTTTCTTTGCCTATTCATAAAAATTACCTAAGTTAAATGCAATATAGGAAATATATTACGTATTCGACAAAAGAAAATATATATATGTGTGTGTGTGTGTGTGTGTGCGTGCGCGTGTGTGCGCGCGCGCGCATTGGTGTTGCGAGATATGTAGCGTGGGTCACAACTTTTGCTTGTGACTGTACATCAAATAGTGACACTGTTACGTTTATGTATGCATAGGTAGGGAGGTGGATAGACATTTTCGGTCCGTCTTCTGAAGCCACAAATACGCAACAGTTAGGTGGCCTCAGGGCAAGTAAAGCATCCTACCTACACTCGGTATATAACCTCCATTCCTCTTTACATGGCGGAAATATACGACAGACCAACAGTAACAACTTTAGTGAGACACACACATCGACAAAGAAAAATAAATAGAAAAAGACGAAGAGGATGAGGAAGCAGCAGCAGCAGCAGCAGGAGAGAGAAGGGGGTGGGGGTGGGGGGCAGTGCTCATAAATATCTCCCACATTTTCTCTTTCGCACCTACTGGTACCTCCGGCGACCCGACCTACTCAGGTCACGAGGTCACTGGTGATTTTGTACTGGTCGGATGGTCCTGCCTTGCTAAACCCTTCCTACTCACTGATGTGTCCCAATGCACACATTTTCCGCACATGCTCCCAGTTTTATTTGACCGAAGGAAAAATTTTGTTGCAGTTAAATGCTTGAAAACCATGTCGATTAGCCCTTTCGTTGGGAGACAATTTTATTCAGCTGAGGGATCCCTCCCTTCACACCAAGACCGTTAATCTGAATAAAACAAATATTTTCAGCCAAATATAGAACGGTATTTAGAAATGTTTGTAATAATTCAATGCGCGGACATTTTCGAGATTTAACTACGAGAGCACTTCAAGCTAAGTTACTTTAAAGCTTAACGACTTTAAAGCCCAACGTTCGATCACGCTTTCCTTGTCGTCCAAATATTTGAACTAGAGTGTGACGGTCTTTGACGTCTGTCTTCTGTATAAACAAATGTTACCAAAAGCGAAACAAACCAATAAATAAACACACAAATAAAGAAATAATACATAAGAACAAAAAACACAAGAACAAGCTCCCGGATAAACTACCAAGTCTGGTGCCCCGCTGACCCGGACGAGACCGTTTCCACGCCGTGATACGAGATTCAAAAGGAGTCTTAAGTGGCCAGCCCCGTGAAGAAGCAGTCGCAATTGCCCAAGCAAAATAAAAACGTTCCTGAAAGGACGCAGACGACCCCTGGTTACCCTCATTATGTCCTCTGTGAACGAGTTACATCCTCCATCTGCAGCCGTCCCTTGAACGAAACGACTTCCTGTGAGCGCGACCTTGCCGCCACATCACTGGGGGCCAAAACACGAACTCACCGCCTGGGTTCCCTGTATGCCAGTACTAAAAGACGAGCGCGAAAACACTTAGTTCATTGAATTTGCATCACTAAATAGCTATAGGCATCTAATCAAGAGCCATTTACACGGCCAAACCAAACGATCCAACTTCAGTGTGATTTGTGTAGTTGTTAACCACTGATGTCTCTCGACCAAGACATTAATTGCTATTGATTTATCCGTGGCATTAAGGAAAAAGAAAAGAATATCGAACTGGACAAATGATGGATTGTTGAAGAGACCAAAATCCACGTACCAACTTGCTTGTCGATTTAAAATTTGGGCCACACGACTGGCATAATTACAAGAGAATGGACGAGGCAGCATATTTATACATACTAATGTGCGTCACTCCTTTCATTAAGTACAATCATTTCTGGCTATTCTATTAGGACATTCCTTCGATTTCACCTTCCATAAATCTGGATGTTCTCTATTTTTGTGGATATATTCCAATAACACCTCTCTCTAATGCTTCTTTCCATTTCCATTATATTCCTCCATATCCACACTTCCGACGGATGTAATTGTTGTGTCCACTTCAGGGTCTAGCTATTGAGGTTTGATGTTTGACCATCATTCTCATGATCAAACATTGTTGATGACGTCATGTCGCTTGCAGGCTCGCCCAAACTTACTTTAAAGTTTGACAAACGTGTTTGAAATCCAAATACCCCATTCACATGATCAAACATCACTTCAAACATTTGTTTGACAAACAGTTTGATCCTCTAAATGGTCCTTAAGGTCCTTTTCCCTTTGTAAAAGAGGGTGACACTCAATGCACGCACGTACTGTACATACACTTCCTACACAAAATCCATTTAACAGCTATCATATATTAGCAGCTCATGAACAATGATATACTTGTCTCTAATCTCTCACATAATTTCCCAGTTTCGATTTTTTCTTTTCGTAACACTTGACACTTCCGAATTTAGACCCTCTCAGGAAGTCTAATTTATAGTCGCCGAGTAAATTGACAAAACTAGGTCCATTTTCGCCAAGGTTAAACAATTGCATGGTTTGGTCCCAGGAACAAGTTTTATGCAATCCTATAGAAACTAGTGACATCCCTATGAAACAATTCTTTTGTGTGTGGAGACTTATTGCCACTCAAGAAGGCATTCTGATAGTTAACTTCTACTATCCCTCCATTCTTCTACCCTCCAACTCTTTACCTGACCACCTCTATGAATCCATCACTTCTATGCGATACCACCCCAAGTGCAGAACCTCTGATTATTGCCAAGGATGTACTTGCTCAGGTGTAAGCTGCAGTGGTAAGCCCATCCCCCCTAAAATAGACAGATGGACAGATAGAGAGAGAGAAGTGAGAGAGAGAAGAGAGAAAAGAGAGAGAGAGAGAGTGATAACAAAAGGACTTAGAAAGACCTGAAAAAAAATTGCGGGGCACGGATATAGCTTTCAGTAAGTTGATTTGTGGAACAACAAAGAATTTATACTGCATAAACATATTCAAAACAGAACCTAGGAGTACAGCTGAGAGAGAGAGAGAGAGAGAGAGAGAGAGAGAGAGAGAGAGAGAGAGAGAGAGAGAGAGAGAGAGAGAGAGAGAGAGAGAGAGAGAGAAAGAGAGAGCGAGTGTGTGTGTGTGCGTGTGTATGTGTGTGTTAAGCCACGTCCACACGGTCGAGCACTGTCCGCCGGGCACAAGGGCTTTGCTCGACAACGGGCAATTTCATCGGGCAAACCATCAAACTGTCCGTTCCCGGCGCCATTTGCGGGCAGTGGATGGAGGGCTGACATCGCTGCCAAACGCATGAGGTGAGGTGCGAGCAAAGTTAGCAAACCCGCTCAGTACAGACCGAAGTTACCTTACTACCATGTCCGCACCTAGTACTAGTGTGTACTGGTCTCAACAAGACATGCTATTGGTGCTTTCCTCATATTTGTCTCTTGCCTTTGTATATATGGCTCCACTTTCGAAAGGAGAAAAGAAAAGCTGCTTATGTTCATTCTCATGTAACTGCAAAACAATTGTTCATTTTCATCCTGCAATTCACGTAGGATTGTCACTGAGCTTCCCATTAAATCACGTCTTTGTAACCACTCCCGGCATCAGGCATGTCTCCGTGATTTCTTGTTTTTCTTTTTAATGCAGGCAGCAATTATAATGCTGTAAAGTGCTACCTTCTTTCCAAGTATGGCGGGAACCATGGTTATCGTACCGCACTGAATCACTCCCTCCCAACCTCTGCTTGCGGCCAACTAACCTCCAACCACCATCGTCAGCCGTGTGGACACTTTGCGGGCAGAGTCTGCGGACTTTGCCCGGTAAGGGCAAAGTCTGCCAGGCACAGCTCGACCGTGTGGACGCGGCATTAGGAGTTGGCATGAGGCCTACAAGGGTCAGTATTTGAATTTGTAATGTTTTCTTACACAAATGACATGATAGAAGGAATGACACACTACAATAACTTACACTGGATCCTCCCATTTCATGTATCACCATTCAAGGCTGGTGTGATTGTCCACAAGGATGGAAGTGCTGGTAAACTACATCCCATAACAGTTCATTCACAGATTGCTGGATGCAATGGACAAAATCTGGATTCAGCATGACTTTACAAGGAAATCTGGTGCTGCTGAGCCAAGGAAATGTATGAAGATCAGTTGAGGAAAAACTTTAGATGAAGTTATCTATAAATGGTACATGTAGTACCATAACAATCATGTGTAGTCAATGTGCATGACATTAATATCATGTTAGTTGGTGAAAGCTTGTATGGTATCTTGGTTTTTGGTTTCAGCCTATTGCTACTCCACTTTTTGTCAGACATTTCACATGATGTCTGTCCAATCCCAGTGTCTTTCTGGCCTTCTTTTTAACATTACTTTTGTCTCATTTGCAATAATTTTACCATTCTCCTCATCCATCACAATCTCCAGTATCTCCCAATGCCACAATCAATAATAATTGTTGCTGTCTTTAGTCCATTGACTGTTCTTCCATAAATCTCTCTAGAAAAAATAAATAAAATTATATATATATATATTATGTATATATATATTGCACTACTTTCTGTGTTGCATTAACCCCTTCCATACCATGTGTCGCTTTCATATTTTTTCTGGCTACCATCTGGCTATACGAATGAGCTTTGTGGCACCCTCTCTGCAGCAAAGAGCCATCTCAAATAACCCCTTCCATATTATGTATACAGTGCCTTTCATTCTGGCAACTATCATGCTATACATTTCATTTGCGGCACACCTCCTCTGTATGTTGCTAATAAGAAATATTGAAAGACACTTTGGAAACCTAGATAAACATATCTTTTAATGATGATGTTCCATAGTATCATCTGCACCAAGAGTAAGTGGAGCAGTTGAAGTATATGTCATCTGTCTTCTGGGGTATACATACTCGGGGTATACAGTCTATGATGTGGATGGTCATACTTTACGTTGGTAGTTTTAATACCAAGTGTATCTTACATGGAGGCTTGCAAGTGTGACTCATGTACATACTTGCATTTGTTGTTTTAGAGAGTTGGTGGTAGGTTCTGGAAGATATACTGATGCCTCCATCGTATTAGCATGGGTCTGTTTCTAACTTTCTATGTAACTAGATGATGGATAGAAAAGTATTTTTGGTCAATACTTTTTTGAAGATGATGATGTCCATTGGGTGACAGTGAATGTGGACCGACACATCAAAATGCTCCAGAGATGCTCCATTCCACCATTAAAGAGAAGGGCTTTTGACATGAACACAGTTATGTTTCAATAGGATGGTGCATCACCTCACTGTTCTGACTGCATTCTTCAATACCTCGCAATATTTTCCAGACGAATGATTAATCTCAAGGAGGACCGACAATCCATGGCCACCCTACTCCCCTGATCTGAGCCCACCAGACTACTTTCTCTGGGGTTACCTGAAGGAGAGAGTGTATGAGGACAACCCAGACACAAATGACAGGTTGGAGAGAGTCGTTAACAATTTCAATGTCAGAGTGGCGAACATTATCCAGCAGTGAGGTGCCTGGATTGAACATGTCATCAATTACTGATCACAGTGACTAAACATTCATTAATTTAAAAATGGTTTTGGACAAAAATTTAAAATAGTTATGAACAAATCTTGAATAAATTTCTACATTTGTAGAAACTGCAAAAATTTCATTTGGTCACTTTTTGTGCCCCACCCTGTTCTTCTTTTTAAAGTTCCAGTCACACCTTTCTGCGAGTAGATAACAATAATAACAAAGCAGCTGCATATCTTATTTCTTTGTCCCAACTTGGGGAAGGTTACATTATCCTATTTCACTACTGAACTGGGACCTGTCTTTCTATTCAGGCTGTCACTACATCATCTTACTCATCTCCCTTCAGTAATAATGGTTGCTTTGTGTTTCAGTGGTTGGTAATGGTCCCTGGGCTCTCCCATGGAGAGTGATGTTTTTGTGTCACTGGCTTCTATTTGCAAGCAGGTGGGGATAAGGTTACCTAGTGTGAACTTCCCACATGTGCAAAGGTGGAGCAAACACAGATAAAAAATACAGATAGCTATCTTGGGTCTGGTCCAGCTGGTACAAGAGGATCTGTTAGGGCAGAAGTCTAAAAAAAAAAAAGTTGTAACCAAAGTCATTACTCTATTAGTGATCAGAGCCCATATCTAATCCTAAGTGCTACACACAATGAATTTGTGTGTACAACAAATTGTCCCTCTATTATGCTGTTCCCCATTCTTGATACTGTCCTGTACCACTTCTCTAAATGTTCTTTTCCTTTTTTTGCCAATCCCTGTGGTGGGAAAAAAGAACACTGCCACCAAGTCTTCCCACTTGAGTAATAAAAGGCGACAAAAATGGGAGAGGGATAGGACTAGGCATCCTAATTTCTGTAGCTCCAAAGGGAACATTATAAAAAAAGGGGGCATCAGAGGGTCTGGGAGGAGTTTTCCAACCAGAACACTAAAGTTTGGGTCTTTTAATGTCCATGGAAGTGGTACAGATGACAGTAAAAGGGAAGAGATAGGCAGTATGTTTATGAAAAGATGGATGTGGTGAGGGAAAAGAATGCTACCATCAAGTCCACTCGAGTCATAAAAGGCGAAAAAGAAGAAGAAGAAGAAGAAAAAAAAAAAAAAAAAAAAAGTAAAGGCATAAGAGGGTCTGGGAGTTTTCCAACCAGTACCCTAAGGTTTGGGTCTTTTAATGTGCATGGATGTGGTACAGATGAGAGTAAAAGGGAAGAGATTGACAGTATGTTTGTGAAAAGATGGATGTGTTGGCATTGAGTGAAACTAAGCTGAAAGGGAGGGGCAAGTTTAAGTTTGGGATTGTAGTTGGGAGGGTGTCAGGTGTGACAGAGGACGAGGGAGAGAAGAGGAGGCTATACTAGTAAATGAAGAGATAGGTAAACATGTGGTGGAGTCGAAGGTTTCTTCAAGATTAATGTGGATGAAGGTGAAACTGGTAAGGGAGATGTGGGTTTTTGTGTGTACATGTGGGCCTGGTAGTGAGAAAAGTGTAGAGGAAAGGGAGGATTTTTGGATAGATTTAAACAAGTGCATTAACGGTTTTGGGAGAAATGTCTTTGTGGTGATATTGGGAGATCTTAATGCTTGGGTGGAAAATGAACCTATAGATGGAGTGGTTGGGAAATGTGGAGCTCCAGGAAAAATTCATATGAGAGTTGATGATAGCAAATACTGTATTCAGGAAGTCAAGCATAAGTACACATGATAGAGGGTGGTGGATGGAAGGGTGGCTGACAGGATATTAATGGACTACATACTGGTAACATGGAAAAGAGTAGGAGGAGTTTTGGATGTACATGTTCTAAGGGGGAGAGAGTAGGGGAATATCAGACCATTTTTTTGGAAGGTAAGTTGAGAATGGAGGATAGATGGAGAAAGAGAAAAAGGGTACAAGGTAGAGAGGTGCTTAGAGTAAATTGCTTAAAAAAGAAAAGGAGTACCGTATTTTCCGGCGTATAGTGCGCGACCTTTTTCCGTTGGAAGGGCCTAAAAATGGGGGGTGCGCGTTATCCGGTGGTGCGCATTATCTACGGCCTACGATAAAAATTCTGCGGCTGTGTGTGTAATTTTTTTCACAACAACGTGACGATGTTGGCCGTCACAAAGTCGGGACGGCACACTTCTCCGTGACGTTCCGTGAGAACAAGAACAACAGCCATGGTGACATGAAAGAATACGCCAGCATGGGCTACCGTATATAAATATTTGGTATAGGTAGGTATCTATCGAATCTTATTTTTCATGTTTAAATAGACCTAAACACCATGAAACATGATCAATATTCATTATATTTGCCCATGTTCACAGCATCTTAGTTTGAATTTTTATGTTGGCTTTGTTGCTTCACTTTAGGTATGGTACAAATTCCGTTGCGGACGTTCATAAACTCGTGTCAAACACCTGACTACAACACCCTCTTTCGGGAGTTATATTAACTAAACGTCACCTCGATGAGAGACTGTCCTATTTCACCACTGTCATTGCAGGTTCAAAGCTAAAACGAAACATTCGTAGTTTCAGTATTAAATAAAAAATGGTAAAGAATTATTTCCTCAAGATATAAAATGAACATTTTCTGTAAAAAATCCCGAAATTTTTCTGTATACTTTACTTACAATAAACTTTTTTTATATCATATTTCCTACAAACTATTTAAGCTACAAAGTAATAAGGGACCAACGCACAACATGAGTCATATACCGGTACATGTAGTTCCGACTTTTTCTTAGTTGTGTCCTGATTGATGCCTAAACTGATACTTAATTTAGTGACAAATCAACAGATTTCCCAGCGGTGGCTCTAGCCAATGAAAAATACTTCTCCATCTAACCTCGTTCACATGATATAAATACAGAGGTAAAACTGCGTTATAGACAAATACGATCGGGCATGCGCGTTATACGTCGGGGGGCGCTATCTGTGTACTGAGATAACGAAGTGCATGGGTGCGCATTATAACCCGATGCGCATTTTAAGCCGGAAAATACGGTACATGAAGAAGCTTAGAGAGTATGAGGGAGTGAAAGATAGAATAGGACTAGGAATGGAGGAGGAATGGGGATGGTTCAAGGAGGGAGTCACAAGGTGTGCAAAGTAGGTATAAGGAACAAGAAGAACAGGAAGAAATAGAAGGAAGGGTAGTGGGCGGTGGAATGATGAAAGAAAGAAGGTTGTAGAAGAGAAGCAAGTATTCATAGATTGGTTACAAAATAGGGCAGGAAAATCATATGAGAAGTACAAAGAGGAGACAAGGCATAAGATAAAGGAGGCAAAGCGGAGACCAGATGTGAAATGGGGTAAGAGTATGACAAATTTCTTAAGGTAATAAAAAGAAGTTTTGGAAAGAAATTGAGGAAGAGAAAGCGAATCAGAGAAGATAGGGTAAAAGGTGCAGATGGAGAGATGATAATGAGAGATGGTAGTAAGAGGAAGATGGGTAGAGTATTTAAGGAGTTACTAAATGTGAGGGAGGAGTGGGGTGGAAGTAGAATGTAGATTGAGAAAAGCAAGTAAATGCTTTGGTGGATTAAAAAATGTAATGAGAAATAGACATCTGGGAATGGATGCTAAGAGGAGGTTATATGAAGGAGTGATTGTGCCAACAGCACTGTATGGGGCAGAAACATGGAACATAAGAGAGGAAGAGAGAAGGAGTTTGAATGTGTTTGAGATGAAATGTCTGAGAAGTATGATAGGGGTTACTAGGCTAGACAGAGTGAGAAATGAGGAGGTGAGGAGGAGAACAGGGGTGGCAAGGGAACTGGGAGATGGGGTTGATGAAAGAGTATTAGGATGGTTTGGACATATGGAAAGAATGAGTTAAGAAAGATTAGTAAAAGAGGTGTGGAAGGCAGAGGTGGAAGGAGTGAATATGAGGGGGCATCCTAGGATGAGATGGATGGATGGGGTAAAAGGGGCATTACAAAAGAGAGGAATGTCTGTTGAGGAAGGACAGGAGAGGACAGAAGATAGCAGTGAATGGAGAGGGGTTGTGTATGGATGATGCTGTGATACATGTGGGGGGAGTGGGTGGGGGATGGGGGGTGAGGAAGTATGTACGAGAAATACAGTAATTTGACGCAGCCCGAGGAGATTGCTCCCTGTCTTCTCCTTTTCAGCATGAGGGGACAGAGAGGGAGGTCGCCGAATTAATGAAGCGGCCTTGCTGTGGTTGTGCTGTGTCTTGTGACACTGCTTCTGACCCAGGGCAGTGGACAGGATGCAGGGATAACCCGTCATCCAGGAGGTGCCAAGATGAGAGGGAGGGAGAAGGGTGGAGAAGAGTGGAATATGTGGGGGATGGAATGGGTGGGAGTGGTTTCTATGCCTTTTTCTTTTTGGCTACTTTCCGTGTAAGGGCAAAAAGAGCCTTTGGTATATAAAAAAAAAAAAAAAATGTGATGGAGGATAGAGAGGGAAAGGTAGTTGGAGTGGGAAGAGCTGAGAAAATTACAGTAATGAGTGAGGAAAATTGAGTAGAAATAAGGAAAGATGAGCTGAAAGCAGCTATTAAAATAATGAGAGCAGGTAAGGCACCTGAGTTGGATGGGTGTCATGTGGAGTGTCTAAAAAAAGGGAGGTATAGTAAGGGTGGACTGGCTGGTGAGGTTATTTAATGTTTGTCTAAATGAGGGTAGAGTGCCGGAGGACTGGAGGAGTGCCTGTATAGTTTCACTCTACAAGGGAAAAAAGGGAAAATTGTGAGCATAGTAGTTTCAGAGGGTTTTGACAGAGGGTTAGGAAAGGAACAGAGGGAGTAATCGGAGAAGACCAGTGTGGGTTTAGGACATGTAGGGGTTGCATGGATCAGATTTTAGTAAGATATGTGAGAAAGCTTTAGGAAAAGATAAGGATGTTTTTTGGGCCTTTAAGGATTTGGAAAAGGTTTATGATGGGGTACACAGGAAAGCATTGTGAAAGGTATCACAGATATATGGGATAGGAAGAAAGCTGTAAGAGCAGTCAAGAGTTTTTGCAAAAGTAGTAGAGCCTGTGTTAGAATCAGAAATGGAGAGTGCAAGTGGTTTGAGGTAATGGTGGGGCTTCACCAGGGATGTGTCATGTCACCTTGGCTGTTCAATTTATTCATGGATGGGGTGGTTCAAGAGGTAAACACACTGGTAATGGGCCAGGGATTGAAGGTGGTTAAAGAAAAGAGAGAAAAGTGGGAGATATGGCAATTGTTTGTTGACATCTCTGCACCTGTGGCAGGATCACAGGAGGTATTAAGGAAATTAGTAACGGACTTTGGGAGGGTGTGCAAAAGAAGGAAGTTGAAAATAAATGTGGGTAAAAGTAAGGTGATGAGATGTACTAGGAGAGAATGTGGCAGCAAACTAAAAGCAAGTATTTACGGAGAGAAACTGGAGGAAGTAGATAGTTTTAGATACTTGGATGCAAATGTAGCAGGAAAGGGAGAAGGTGGAGGTAGAATGAAGATTGAAAGAAGCAAGTAAATGCCTTGGGGGATTAAAAAGTGTAACGAGAAATAGACATTTGGGAATGGATGGTAAGAGATTGTATGAAGGAGTGATTAAGCCGACAGCACTGTACGGGGCAGAAACATGGATCATAAGAGAGGAATTTGAATGTTTGAGATGAGGTGCCTGAGAAGTATGATAGGGGTTACTAGGTTGGATAGAATGAGAAACAAGGTGAGGAGAGCAGGGGTGGAAAGGGAGTTGGGAGTTATGGTTGATGAAAGAGTATTAGGATGGTTTGGACACATGGAAAAAATGAGTGAAGAAATATTAGTAAAGGTGTGGAAGGCAGAGGTATGAGTGAATATGAAGGGGCAACAAGGATGAGATGGATGGATGGAGTAAAAGGGGCATTGGGAAAGATGGGAATGTCTGTTGAGGATGGGAGAAGACAGAAGATAGGGGTGAATAGAGAACGTGTATAAATAATGCTGTGATGCATGGGAGTGGGTGGAGGATGGGGGGTGAGGTAGTACATGTGAATGATATTTTGACACAGCATGAAGGGACTTCTCCCCATCTTCTCTTTTTCTGCATGAGGGGGCAGACGGAGGTCGTCGATCAAATTAGGTGGCCTTGCTGCACTGCTTCTGACTCAGGGCAGTGGGCGAGATGCAGTGATGACCCATCATCCAGGAGCCTAGAGGGAGGGAGGGGGTGAATGGGAGTGGAGTACGTGGGGATGGAACAAGTGGGAGTGGATTTTATGCCTTTGTTTTTTGCTACCTCCCTTGTAAGGGTGAAATAGCCATTGGTATATGTATGTACAAAGTTGGACTACATTTCTGCAGCTCAGAGCCCCCTACCCCTAAACTTTTATCAAATATGCAAGTGTCAAACATGCATTCAAGGGTTCTACTGAGGATCTATGCAAGATGCTATATGGTAAATTTTGGGTTACCTATGGCACTAAGGTGGGTTGGGACATAGCTATGCTTAAACTAAAGCCTTTTCTTCATCACCCAAACTAGGTGAAGGTATCCCATGACTGTGTGGCAGAAAAGAACTCATCCAAGATTTCCTCTAAGGATTCTCGTCAAGTGGGGGCTGTCTACTATAGTGACAGGTTACACCTAACCCAATGGCTGGACTAATCTGATCAATCTAACCTACTTATTGGTTTACACTGACTTGCCTCATTGCTTTGACCTCCTAGAGGGGGGGGGGGAGGCTTAAGGACCTCCTCTTTCCCTTAAAACCATTCATGCTACCCCACTCATCAGCCACGTGATGTATTGTACACATTTTGTTCTGTGGGGGGCAATGAACAAGAAAAAACAAGATCTCAAGTAATAAGTACCCCACCTTAACTGAATCAATTTGCCTGGCATTAGCCAGTACAAAATTCATAATACATTCCCAGGACAAAATCAACACTGAGAGTACTTCTACTGCAATGAATAACAGTCAACAAAAAGATTACATAAAGGTCTAATTCACATTTTCAGACACATGAACATACCCTAATTTTGATATAAGAAATATTAACTTTATATGAAAAAATACGGTCAATTTATAGTCTCACCCAACCATAGAACTTCATATCTGGCTTATGTGTTCCTAGTGAGAAATGTTGTGATATGAACTATAAATTGACCAAAAATACTACTAAGACAATGTAAATGAAAATAAAAAATAAACTAGGCTTAGTCAATGATATACTTATCACCCATGACACCCTGAATTGGTTTCTACTATTAAATGTATAAATTTTTGCTTAGGTAGAAACTTGGGTGGGGTGTCTGTGCCCCTTGAGGCAGCAGGGGGCCTGGGACAGCCTGAATTGGGTCCTAGTACTTGAGTATGGGATCCATTGGTTACTCGGGTTCGGTAGCAAGTCATCTGCATCCATGGGATTATTTAGGTAAAGCGACTTGACTGGCTACTTAGGATTCACAAAATATCAGAGACAGACCTAACATTCCCGAAGTCCATCAAGCTAAAAATATCTTAAAATATTGAATGCAGAATTAGGCACTGTAGAATGTCCATCAGTGACCGTAGATGATTAACAATAATAACAGAGAATAAGTAAAACGAATTAACGTCCATCCGTGTTCCAGCGGAGATTAAGATCATGTTTACATCTGCTCTATAGAAGTTACAACTCAGTTTCCGTTAAGTATAGAAGCTGTCCACAACAGAACACATTGTGCAGCACACGAAAATAATATCCGAAAATCAGTACAATCATTCAAGCTGTAAAAGGACGTCTCGTCATACTCATCGGTATGCATGAACTGTTGCCATTGAAACACTGCGGATTAATTTAGTCATCAGTAGCAACACAATGCTGGCCCACAATAATGTGTTCACTAACTGGTGATGGTACGTGTCGAAGTACGACAATTCAGACGAAAAACACGACACAGTTCGCCTTTTAGCAAGTTCGCAGGCTATTGCTCCATTACCAACTCAGCCCGGCAGCAACCCGGCAAAAACCACAAATTCATTTGTTCTGGCAACAGCGAACTTCACCATTAATTATGATACACACATACACAGAATTAAGACGATACCGTGCACTCCACAACACCAAAGAAAGCTCTTTGCGACTACTGAGTAAGGTTGTTTAAATCGATTTGTCGTCCACAGCACTGCCACACAACCAACCGGACCCTATGCGCCACTCTCACTCGTTCGCCGGGTCGACCGTCGCCCTGCCACTGTACAATCCACCTTTACCTCTCCCTACCACTCTGCAGAGATGGCCGCCGCTGCTGCCTCCTCACCCACCGACCGACCAACAGACCGAATGATTGCATGGCCCAGCTGGCTGACAACCATGTTTCTTTAATCAACATGATATCAAGTGCACCAAGTTATCGTGGAAATGCATGTACAACATACGAGCAGACGGTTACAATGAAAGGAGACTTACACACTACAAAAACATTAGAATATTACCATATTCATTCGCGCATGAGCTCTGATCATATGCATACGGATACCATCTAACTGCATATTCACTAGAAGGGAAGGCACCATTGGACTGGATATCGCCCAATGTTGTGCTAATCTACAAAAAAGCAAAACCGCTGAATTATAAACCGGTCTTCATAACATGCACGAAAACCAGAATGTATGAAAATATCGTAATAAATTAATTACTTGGAGGTATTGGAAATTTGGTTGAAAATCAGTTCGGATTTACAAAAGGAAAGGCATGTATAACCAATCTAGGTTTTTATTTGAGAGCAAGATGGGTTGTACACCTGTACCCAGAAAATGTTTTCGACAAGGTGCTGCACGTAGGATTAATATGGAAGTTGGAAAACGTAGGACTCAAAAGGAGCACTCTGGGATGGTTAACTGGTTTCCTAAACGATAGACACATTTAGTAGTGAAAAATGAAATGTCGGATTGAAGAGAGGTGGGTAGTGTACCCAAGGGTACTGGCACCAGTGATGTTATTAGCGTATATCAATGATATATTGAATGAAATAGGTAGATACACAAAATAATTCCCCGATGAGGTCATCATGAAAAAATAAAATACAAGAGGATGTCTTAGTTGGGGTTCATAACTGGAAAAAAATGATGATCAAAATTAGAATGAAGATATTCAAATTTTGAAAATTAGCCAAAGTGAAAGTAGGATGAGACCGCCAGAGGATAGGAAAATGAATGATGAAACAATCACAAAACCAAAGGAGGAAAAGGATTTAGGCATTCTATGAGACCATCTGCAATAAGAAAATCACATAAATAACGGGAGAAAAATAAAAACCTAACGATTCCATGAGTGGTATTTCATCATATGGATGAAATTACGACAAATAATAATAATAATAATAATGATAATAATAATAATAATAAGAGTCTGATCAGTCCGAGACTGGAATATATATATATATATATATATATATATATATATATATATATATATATATATATATATATATATATATATGTGTGTGTGTGTGTGTGTGTGTGTGTATACATACATATGCCAAGGCTTTTTCCCCCTTACAAGGGAGGTAACCAAAAATGGAAAGGCATAAAATCATTTCCACCCATTCCATCCCTGAATACACTCCACACCCCTCCACCCTCCCTCTTATCTGAGCACCTCCTGGATGGGTCATCCCTGCACCTTGTCCACTACCCTGGGTCAGAAGCAGTGTCACAAGACACAGCACATCCACAGCAAGGCCGCTTCATTAAATCGGCGACCCCCCCTCTCCGTCCCCCCATTGCATAAAAGGAGAGGACGGGGAGAAATCCCTTCGGGCTGCGTCAAATTTTGCTCACACATACTACCTCACCCCCCATCCCCCCCGCCCATTCCACCTCATGCAATCACATCATCCATATACAGTACAACCATTCTCCATTCACCCGTCTTCTGTCCTCTCACATCCTTCCTCCACAGACATTCCCCTCTTCCCCAGAGCCCCCTTCACCCCATCCATCCACCTCATCCTAGGACGTCCCTTCATGTTCACTCCCTCCACATCTGCCTTCCATACCTCTTTTACTAGTCTTTCTTCACTCATTCTTTCCATGTGTCCAAACCATCCTAATATTCTTTCATGTACCCTATCTCCCAGCTCCTTTTCCACCCCTGTTCTCCTCCTCCTCATTTATCACTCTATCTAGCCTACTAACCCCCATCATACTTCTCAGACACCTCATCTCAAACACATTCAAACTCCTTCTCTCTTCTTCTCTTATGTTCCATGTTTCTGCCCCATACAGTGCTGTTGGCACAATCACTCCTTCATACAGTCTCCTCTTAGCATCCATTCCCAAATGTCTATTCCTCATTACACTCTTTCATCCACCGAGGCATTTACTCGCTTCTCTCAATCTACATTCTACCTCCACCTTCACTCCACCTTTTCCTGCCACATTTGCACCCAAGTATCTAAAACTATCCACTTCCTCCAGTCGCTCTCCCTTATTGCTCACTTCCAGTCTACTGCCACTTTCACCCCTTGTACATCTCATCACCTTACTTTTATCCACATTTATCTTCAGCTTTCTTCTATCACATACTCTCCCAAACTCTGCCACCAACTTCCTCAAACCCTCCTCCGATCCTGCCACAAGCGCAGTGTCGTCAGCAAACAACAGCTGGCTCACCTCCCACTTTTCTCCATTTTCTTTAACCATCTCCAATCCCTTGCCCACTACCCTTGCATTTACCTCTCGCACCACCCCATCCATGTATAAGTTGAACAGCCAGGGTGACATAATGCATCCTTGACGAAGTCCCACCTTTACCTCGAACCACTCACTCTCTCCATTTCCAATCCTGACACAAGCTCTACTACTCTCATAAAAAATCTTGACAGCTCCCAGAAGCTTTCCTCCTATCCCGTATATCTGCATAATCTCCCACAGAGCCTTTCCGTCTACCCTATCATAAGCCTTTTCCAGATCCATAAAAGCCCAAAAAACATCCTTCCCCTTTCCTATAGCTTTCTCACATATCTGTCTTACCACAAAGATCTGATCTACACAACCTCTACCTGTCCTAAATCCACACTGTTCCTCACCAATTACTCCTTCTGTTCCTCTCCTAATCCTCTCAATCAAGATCCTCCCATAAGCCTTCCCAACTACACTTAACAAGCTAATCCCTCTGAAACTACTACATTCACACTTGTCCCCTTTTCCTTTGTAAAGAGGAACTATACAGGCACTCCTCCAGTCCTCCGGCACTCTACCCTCTCTCCAACAAACATTAAATAACCTCACCAGCCAGTCCACCATCACTGTACCTCCCTTTTTCAGACATTCTGCATGGCATCCATCCAGACCATATATATATTGACAGTAAATTTTCTTGTGGGCATGTCTTGTTAAAGACCAGTGCTAAGTCAGTTTCTACAATCTTCTTAGTTATTTTCTCCATTCGTCTTATATGTTTCTTATATTCCCTGAAGCAAGCAAAAGTGGTATACCACTACTTCACTTAGCAGGAGGCTCACAATGGCCGTGAGGGTAGCATATGAAAACACATGAATCAATATCACAACAGAAATCTCACAAGACAAGACTTAGTTAACAATACCAAAATACTCAAACGCTGTAACAATCACAAAAAAACTACACATTCTTGAGAAAGTTTACATTTCACAACACACGCCACTCTTTAACATACAAACGAACACATAGGCACACTACTCCTAAACAAAGAATCCATCACACCTGGACAAAACCCACTGGACAATAAGACACATAACACCAACTGACGCTAACCTTGCCAAGCCTACCTCCCCCAACAAGTCTCTGAACTGACTCGAACCTCTCCTAATTCCCCTAAATTTCAACCATAACAGTCCTGTCAACTCAAAACTCCTCTAGCATATTTGACATGGACCTTTTCCTGTCAATTTATTTGTCTGAAGATGGTTGTATGTAACAACCGAAAGCTCGCCATTGTATTTATGTAATTAGTGTCAACATACCACGGATATCGGTAGATTCGTGTTTAATCTACCCCCGGAATATAAGTAACATAAGACTAATGGAGAAAGATTGTAGAAACTGACTTAGCACTGGTCTTTAACAAGACAAATATCATATTATATATATATATATATATATATATATATGTGTGTGTGTGTGTGTGTGTGTGTATTCACCTCGGATCTGCTGCAGTCTCTGCCGAGACAGCCAGACACCACCCTACGGCAGTGAGCTCAGAGCTCCTTATTAGCCGATCTGTGTGTGTGTGTGTGTGTATTCACCTTGGTCTTTGGATCACGTGTTGGACTCGTGATCGACAGCTATTTCCCTTCCGGAAGAGAGCTCGGAGCTCGTATGACCGATCTATGGGTAATGCTAGGACCTTACACTCACATACACACCCAACTCCCCGCCCACGAGTTGGAGTAACGACTCGAGGCGCAGCGATACTGAATTAATTTCAGCCCTGGGCAGGATTCGAACCCAGTACCCCCGGTACCACCGTGCTGAGAGTCTGAACCTCTACCAACTGCGCCACCGCAGTGTGTGTGTGTGTGTGTGTGTGTGTTGTGTACTCTACATTTGGATTTGGTGACGGGAACACTGGCGGAGTTCTTGGCTTTAATTCTCCTGGTTCAGTTCTGTTCTCCAACAAAATACACGGCAAGCCTTCAGGAGAGCTCGGAGGGTTGACAAAAATATTTTATACATGTGTACAGTTTACAAAGGTTGCCAATTATGGAAAAGGAGGTTGTTACCACATGAGGAATATTTGGATGTTGGGTCGCCTCGATTGAGGCGTCGGCCGATGGAGGTGGCTGGCCCGAGACACAGCTGGGGCTATTGACCTGGACGCTGAAAATATTTTGTTATCAAAGGGCGTCGTCAAGAAAGGTCGGTTAGCTTGGTCACAGAACAATGGAAGTCCCTTGGGAGATGGTAGTCTTGTTGAAACCACATCTTGTAGCATATTGTGCGTGCGCGCGTGTGCACGTATCGAAGTGTTGCATACGTTGAATACGGAGATGCTAAGATATCTCAGTTCGCTATTTATCACTGACCCCAGAGATATTGGTACCACGGTGATAGAAGAAACCAAAACACAAGGGAAGCCTGGCCTGATTACAGGACCTGGGCATGAAGACATATTTACAAAATTGTGTAAGAATTGTGGTAACTGTAAAATATGCATGAATATAAAGAGATAGGCCTAATGATATGAACAATAGTATGAATATGCGGAAAGTAGATGTTGTTGCCATTCACCTAGGCAAGAATATACATTCTATGAACTTGTTGCTCGATTTCTAAGATTATAGCGGGGAAGTGGAACTGGAGGTTTTGGTTGTGAGGATTGTTGAATGTCCTTTATTGCAGGAATAGTGTGATTCTGTGATTGCAAGACGGTTTTCGTAAGAATGTGCAAATTGAGTGCTTTAACTTTGTTCTTTGACTGAAGTCCAAAGATAGGATAGGTTCCCGAGAGTTTGGGGGAGAGCATCGAGGTGGGGGTGTGGTTTGAGATGTAAACAATGTAAACATCAATGGTATTTACAGGGCGTCTTGTCCTGATTTTCGCTGATTTCAACATGCGTGAGGAGTTAGTGCATTTGTTTCGCTTGGAAGGCATGTCTACAGGTGGTCGTGAAATGGAAGAGTTAGAGTCGTGGGAATGTGTGTGTGTGTGTGTGTGTGTGTGTGTGTGTGTGTGTGTGTATTTACCTAGTTGTATTTTATGGGAAGGGGAGTTCCGTCTTCATATCTCATTTCATCTAGATTGTTTTTAAATTCATGTATTGTTATTGTCCCAAGAGAATGGAAGTTATGTCCCAAGAGAATGGAAGCTGATGTCCCAAGAGAATGGAAGCTTATGTCCCAAGAGAATGGAAGCTATGTCCCAAGAGAATGGAAGCTAGCTAACGTTACTCCCATATTCAAATAAGGTAACAAAAAGAAACCTTATAACTATAGGCCTATAAGTTTGACTTCAATCGTAGGAAAAATAATGGAAACTATCATCAGAGATGCTAGCGAACATCATTTAGAAAGTAAATGTTTGATAAATGATAGCCAGCACGGTTTCAGACGGAAACGTTCTTGCGTTACGAACTTACTCGAATTCTACAACACAGTCATCTCGAGTTATGACAAAATAAACAATATAGATTTAATATATCTAGACTTTGCAAAAGCTTTTGATATCGTCCCACACGAAAGACTACTTACTAAATTAGCTTCACACGGAATAAGTGGTAGCCTATAAGTTGGAATAGTAATTGGTTAAATGATCGAAAACAGATGTTTTAAATGGAAAAACTTCTAGATGGAAAAATGTTACAAGTGGAGTTCCTCAGGGTTCCGTTCTTGGGCCACCTCTATTTATAGTATATATAAATGATATAGACCATGGACTAAAATCTACTGTTTCCAAATTTGCTGATGATACAAAACTGTGTGGAATGGCAAATGATCAGTTAAATCAGTTAGATATTCAAGAAGATTTAGATCAATTACAGCAATGGTCTGAAAAGTGGCTAATGAAATTTAACAAGTAAATGCAAGGTAATGCACATAGTTGAAAAAAACAGTAAGTACAATTACAAGTTATTTGGAAATTCGTTAACAAAAGTGAATAGTGAAAAAGATCTCGGCGTAATTATCAGTAACGATCTCAAATCATCCAAGCAGTGTATTTCAGCCTCTGAGAGGGCAAATAAGATTCTAGGACTGATTGCGCGATCTTTTGACTTCAAGAGTACATCACTCATTAACAAGTTATATAAATCGTTAGTTTGTCCACATTTGGAATATGCTGTTTCCGTATGGTCACCGAATCTCATTAAAGACATTGACAGATTGGAAAAAGTACAACGGCGAGCCACAAAACTGATTCCAAATATCAAAAATAAATCATACGAAAATCGACTAAAACATATGAATCTGTTTTCCCTAAAAAAGCGTAGACTCAGGGGTGACTTGATACATTTCTTTAAAATTCTAAAGGGAATTGACAACATCATAAGTGACCAAATTTTCACATTGAATGAGAATCAGACAAGAAACAATGGTCTCAAACTGTCCGGAAATAGATTCAATTTGGAAGTGGGTAGAAACAACTTTACCAACCGTGTAGTTAATGAATGGAATAAACTTCCTGCAGAGGCAGTGCAATGTAGTTCAGTTCGAGGCTTTAAAAATCATTTAGATAAACACCTAAGCAAGATGCTGTAATGATTATTATTTATTTTATATTGTTTTTGTTTTGTTATCATTTGTCTGTTTGATTCTCATTATTATTAGTTATATGTCAATTTATTATTTACTATTTACCTGTTTGTTGTTTGACTGTGCCTATGCATTTATTTATGTATTTTATTTGATACTTACATTATTATAGTTTTTATTTATTTATTTATTTATTATTATTAGGATTTTTTTCGCATCCGACCTAGTTATGGACCAAAAGGTCTCCTGTCGGCATGCTCCGCCTTTGTAATCCTTTGCACACACCACTTTCTCATCTAACTTGTTCCAAATGTCTATTACTCTGTGGGGAAAGCTGTTCTTTTTCAGATCTCTTCTATAACTGTCTTGATTTTCTTTCCGTGTTCTCTTGTATTTCTACTATCCCATTTTATTAGATCCTCTCTATCAATAGTTTCTATGCCTTTCATGATTCTATAGTTATCAAGTCTCCTCTTTCTCTTCTTTGCTCTAATGTCTGTAGCTCAAGTTTTGCTAGTCTCTCTTCATATGATAGTTCTGAGAGTGTTGGTGCCAATTTTGTACCGTAATTGCTCTTTGTATTCTTTCAAGTTTTGTTATACATTTTTTTTTGTACTTTGTGACCACGTCGTTGCTGCATATTCCAATCTTGGTCTTAACAAAGTGACTAGTATTTTCTTCACCATTTCTTCATCCAGGTATGTAAATGCCACTTTGATTGTTCTTATTAAATCATAATTTTCTCCAAAATTTTTGTTTATATGTTTCTCAGGGGACATATTAATTATAATAATGACTCCCAGGTCCTTCTCATTTTCTATTTTTCTATTTCTTCTTCTCCCAATTTATATCCCATTATTCTTTTTTTGCTTCTTCCAAATTCCACTATACTACACTTCTTAATATTGAATTCCATCTCCCACTTCCTACTCCATTCCCATACTTTATTGAGATCACTCTGTAGCGACTCACAATCTTCTTCAATATTCACTTTTTTCAACAATTTTGCATCATCCGCAAATAAGACCATATAACTTTCGATATTAATGCCTAAAGACGTTAATATTCATCGCAAAGAAACCTTACATTAGTGTATATAGAAAACCAACTAATGTAAACTTATACATCCATTACTATTCTTCCCACCTTGATAATGTAAAAAGATAAGTTTTCTCATCAATGTTCATTAGAGCTTTACGGGTCTGCAGTCCCGAGTACATTGATGAGGAAATAAGAAATGTTTACGATATTAGTTTTGGATTGAAATATCCTAAACATTTCATTGATGTTTGTTACAATTTTGCAAGGAAAACTTTTTACAATTCTCAGCCTAACAAACCCAAAGACCATAATAACCTAGTAGTTTTACCTTACCAAGAAAACTTAACTATTGTTCCCAAATTACTCAAGAATTTTAATATAAATATAGCCTTCACTAACAATAACACAATCAAACAATACCTAATTAATAATTCTAAAAATTGCCAAAAAGGCTGTGTGTACAAAATTCCTTGCAAAATATGTGATAAATTCTATATTGGACAAACAGCAAAAGATCTTTCTGTTAGGATAAAACGACACAAGAAATGTGTCAAAGACGGGAATGAGTCAAGTGCCATTTTTAACATTTAAGCACTTTTAATCACCCTATCAACTGGGGAAATGCTAGAGTGATTACTTTCAACAATAATTTTGTAGAAAGAAAATTAATTGAAAGTTGTTTGATTAAATTAAAAAATGATAACAACTTTAACCTTAACTTAGGATTGTATTAGATAATTATATTTGTAAGGAAATATCCAATAATTACCAAATGTAAGAATATATACATATATATACATACAGGGTGTTTGGGATAAAATCTATATTATTTTGATCTGTCATTTCAGAACCATTTGAAGGATTTAATAGTGGTAAAGTGCAACGGATAGCTGATTCAGTGTTCTATTGGTGGGTGTGAGAGCTACAGAGCATGGAACCTGGAAAGCACCGGAATATTGGAAAAGAGTGACCTGCATCATGATTCGCGCCGGATTAAAAAATTCGGAAATCTTAGCTGCAGTTCAGTGCTCTTTGAAAATGTGAGCTGGAGAATTGCGACGGAGATGTGGAAGCAGTGGCTAACAGGCAGGATCATAACAGGTATTCTGACTGTCCGCACAACGAAATTCATTGAGAAGCTGCAACTAATGGTGCGGCAAGATTCGGGCAAGGCAGCAGTGCGGCCCTTGGCAAGAGAGATGGGCGTCGGAGTGGCGACTGTGAAGAAAGCGCTGAACGAGGATCTTCGCTACTCCTCATACAAGAGGTGTAAGGGCCAACTACTCACCGCCAAGGCCCAAGAGAACCGCCTTACGAAAGCCAAGAAATTCCTCATCAAGGTCAAACACCCAGTAGAACCGGGAATGCTCTGATTCTTCTCAAACGAGAAGAACTTCT
Organism: Oratosquilla oratoria; assembly: GCF_046742065.1. Classification (NCBI taxonomy): domain Eukaryota; kingdom Metazoa; phylum Arthropoda; class Malacostraca; order Stomatopoda; family Squillidae; genus Oratosquilla; species Oratosquilla oratoria. Next base: position 12,273,962 of record NC_134819.1, read on the forward strand.
GTCAGGATCAGTTACACAACGCGCAGACCTATACGAGTTTGCCTCTCCAAACACCAGTACCTTTAATGTAGATATTGAACTACAAATCTACATTCTAGCGGCAGCAGTTTTTATCCTACTCTCAACACTACTCCGACGCAACAACTGCAGGACACCGGCTACAAATTAGGGATTCCACGTGTGAGAACATACATCAGAGATCTACACTCCGGTTAAACAAAGCCATTTCCCAACTCACCACTCTACTCTTCATCCGGCATCCTACTACGAAGCACTGCTGCATTGATTCGCTGCGTCGTCCAGTATCTACTACGAGGCAACTCATCTTCGCTGCATCGTCCAGCATCTACTACGAGGTAACCCATCTTCACTGCATCGTCCAGCATCTACTATAAGGCAACCCCTATTCGCTGCATCCTCCAGCATCTACTACGAGGCAACCCCTCTTCACGGCATTCTCCAGCATCCACGACGCCCGCCGCCTCCACGCCAACATTGCATCGAGCTTCGTACCGTCGCTGTACCTACAAGCCAACGCTCATTACGAGCCGACGCTACAACGCTCATCTTTTACGAGCCAACGTTCCAACAATCATTTCTACGAACCAACACTACAACGATCATCTCTACGAGACAACCCTCCAACACTCTCCACTCTCCGCATCTAGCTTGGTAAGATCTTCAATTATCCTTTCTCGTATTTTCTCATTTTGTATATATATATACATTTTTGTTACATATATTTTAACTCACCAGCCAATACACTGTACTATAATTCCTACTCCTGTTTCCAGCAGTGGATCTTACCAACGATTCGCCCCACTGCATCATTATCCCTGCATTATACATCATCTTGGATAAGTAGGTATTCTCCCGTTCTTATCATCACCTAGGAGCAAGACAATCACTGCCCTTTTTATCATCAGTTCTTCAAAATACATGTCCAAACCCCTCTCAGACTCGACATAACGACCCTGTATGCGAAGCCGCTCTACGCTCAATTCCATTATACCAAATGTCCCCTCCTGCTAACAACTCTTCAGAAAATTCACTTCCTGCTCAAACCACCATGACAACACAAAACCTCATCACTGTAGTCAATGATGAAACATTACCTCTCTTAAACGGCAAGAATATTCCTGTACACAATTTCCTCTCTGAGGTTGAATAAGAGATAACACGAAGAAACGTTACAGACGACAAGACAAAAACCTCCATACTAACATCCAGAAGAGATGAGAATAGCACATTAGCTGGTGAATTCAATCAGTCTGACTTGAGGAAATAACATCCTATCATCAATTCGTAGAACATTTTAGAAAGTCCTATGCTGCATTTGAACCACTTGCAGCACTTTCCCCCTTATACTCTTTGGCTAAAACTTACAATCATTGTACACACACACACACACACACACACAAAGGTCAAAATCGCTTCAACATTTAAAAGTGAACTCGGAGAAAGCCTCAAAACTCAGACTGGGAATCAGAAGACAAAATTTCATTGGAACACGTAGCCTTGTTCATGGCATACTTCTTTCGACTACTCTCACAATTACACCCACAATCCAGAAAGCTAGCACAATCCCATTCACACCAGGTATCACACTAGGGAAATCCTCCAGGAAATTCTCTGACATGGACAAAGCTATCACCCAGATCCAGAGCCAGTCAGTACCCATCGCACCCACCCACACAATAGCCCAGGTCACACGGTCCCCCTCACATAACACGAGATCAAGACATACATCTCGCACTCGATATCGCTCACGCCAACGCTCTCCTTCAAGAACACAAATGGTTTGTACATACTGCCACAAACCAGGACACCTCGTAAACACGTGTTACCACAGATACCCTTCACAACCAAACCGACACTGCGATCATCACGGTACATGTTTTCACACGAGTGATTGTTGCCGTGTGCTGCTAGCACGGAGGCAACACAGACAAGAATCCCCAGATCATTCTCCTGCTACACATTCACGTAACACCTCTTTGTGAATGCAGAATACAAAGACTCGGTGCACACCAAGGGCAGTTACCCCATAGCCATATATTCACTCATTAACTCAACTGGTACATACCCTGAATATCCCAGACATCTTCCCATTCCTTAACTTTCAATGCTACGTCTAGCAACACCAAAGTGACAATCTTTCTCGACACGGGTTCCCCAGTTAACATAATGTTAGTACAGTTTCAACAAATTCCGCATTGAAACTAAACGTGCCACCCTTTTTGGAACCCCCGATGTCAACCTTTGCAATGTTGATGGTGTACTATTCCCGATCATTAGTAAATTCTCCTTAGACATTAGCTTCAAAGATGAGTGCCCAGCCATTCCAGTTACTACCAACGTAGCTGACGTTTACTTTCCTGCTGATATCCTCATAGGCTTAACATTGATGAAGCAACATAACAATCATTTACCTTCCGCAAAATGGCATCATTTATGCAAACCATTTCCTCCCTGCATTTCCATCAACAACGTCCCACAAAGTCAACCACATCAACGTAGCCGAGTAGGCAGAACATAATTACACACTGCTTCATCATACGAGGATGCACCAGCTGCTAGCACAAATAGCATCGCCACCCAAACACCTTCCCACAACTCTAACTGCTACTTTACTGACAGATATGCACTTGCGTTCCAAACGTAACAGACGCACTAACTCCTCCCGCATGTCCAAATCAGTTAAACTCAGGAGAAAACACCCAGTAAATACCATTGATCTTTCACCGCCTGAGGACACCTTCTTGTCCTTCTTAGAGGAATTCAACAATTCCACCCTAGTCTCGGAAGTGTTATCTACATTCAAACACACACAGTGATTATCAGCCCAAAGACGCTATTCCCGCGTGAGTATACAATGATACACATTCGATTTTTTCGAGTACAAGACACCGATGTACTATGTATGCCAGAAACTTGTCGTGTCAATGGCATTTTCCCGCTTTCAGCCATCAGCTCTACGTCAAAGAAAGGTCATACATTTTAATTGCCAATGGCACTAACTCACCCCTCTATCTCACAGTTGGTACAAACATTTGCGATTTCGAAGTATATCCTTCACGCATAAGTCATGGATGACAAATTCCCCAATTCTCAAGTTTGTACCACAATTTCCGACGTGCCCACAGCACAGGAACCCATTGATGCATCACAGTTCAACCCCAAAGACTTCCTTGATGCACAAGCCGACTTGCTTGCACTTTGCAACAAGTTTAGACATACAATTGCCATTCCAGGTGAACCTCTTAGACTCACTAATCTTATTCTGTATCATATTACTTCGTGAGAACTCAAACCATGTTACATTTCCGCATACAGAATGCCACGCTGCAAACGCATAGTTCTAGATAACCTTATTCAAGACATGGTTGCGCAAGACATTATTGAACCATCCATCACTGAATGGAACTTCCCCCTCTTTGTCCCTAAACACGATGTTTGCTTCCGCCCTTTAGTAGAATTCAGAGAGTTAAATAAGTTAACCATAACAGATAGACACCCCATCCCTGTATTACAAGGCACACTCCACTCCGTCGGTGAAAACAACGTAGTGTTCACGACCTACCTTGTGTCGGGATATTTCAAGATCCCCCCTTGATCCAGAGTCTAGGCATCTGACAGCCTTTAGCACACCCACAGGTCATTATCATCTCAAACTAGTCATGGGTCTCGCTTTAGCTCCTTCAGTGTTCACACGACTTATGCACACAGTACTTGCAGGTCTTATAGATCATTAAGTGTTCATGTACCTCCATGACGTGATCACCATTTCCAAATCCGTTAGCGAAAATCTAAACACTCTACACATTGTCTTCTCACGACTAGCAAAAGCAGGTCTCAAACTAAAACTTTAGCTGTTACATTATGCACTCGCCATATTGCGACCATCACTCAGAGCCCAATTTCAGTAACTTATACAAGCGCGGTATCTTATTAAGTTGTGTATTGTAATGTCAGCCCACGTATCCTTGCGAGGGTTATATAACATTGTAACTACCCTTACTATCTATTTTGTGGTGACAACACATAACTTTATGTTGAATTCGACCACTACATCATGGTTATCTTAAGTTGGATAATGAAATATAGGACTATAATAATACGTTACTTCTGATAAACTTACCAGTTATAGGATATTGCTTTGTAGTACGGCAGAGTACACAAATGGAGCGATTTGCATTGGGAAGTCAAGAGTCACTACAACAACGATAGCCTAGGAAAGTAGCGTCATCACAGATAATACTTTTTTCTTAACAAGATTCAGATAGATAGCAAATGATAAATTGCACACCTTCACACAAAAATTAAGTGGAAGGATTGTGTGAAGCCAGGTAAATAGGAATATAGACTAGGCCTATAGATGTAGCTAAGCGGCACCTGCCATTGCCACTTGTATGTGCCCCACATATAGAAAGGAGGGTTGCGTGCACACGATTCACATTCGCGCTCTCGTTCCAACCCCTTAATATTTTTGTAAGTTCATTTCCTATGTACTTTGTGTCATGTAAGTAAAATAGTTATATTTTGCATTTCGCGTTTATTTCATATCCGGTGTAAGAAAACCTCCCAATAAAAAACATAGCACGCTGGTATTTGGATTGATAGAACTGATCAAATCGTGGCCAGGTTTGATACAGAGAGAGAAAAAAAATCGTGAAAATACATTATATATATATATACATATATTATATATATATATATTATATATGTATATATATATATTATATATGTATATATATATTTTATATATGTATATATATATTATGTATATATATATATATATATATATATATACACACACACACACACAGTGTAATGGCGGCACAGGTTCCAAAGCAAAACAGCAATGAGGAAGTAACCTACACAGCTAACAAAGCTACATAATCTTAAATGTTGTAACCCATTCCTTGGAGGGAAGGCTTATGAAGCAATTTCTATAATTATGTAGTTTGGAATTACATTTCATTTTCTTGCGCGACTTCGAACTGGTTCCAAGCTGGCACAAGTAGGAAAAGTAATCGCGATTGGCTGGTGGGAAAAATATACATTTAGAAAGTTAAAGAACATTATGTACTGTTCTGGGAGAAAAGGCGTTCTCATTTCTTCTATTTGGCAACCAGATAAAATTAAGGTTATGTTAAAGTCATCGCAACATATCGAGCGGCATCTTAGCGAAATGGCCACAAAAGCATTTGCAACAAAGAAGGCGGAGCCTAGATCCGTGGCTCCGCCCACTCGTTTCTAAAATCGACGACAGTTCGCAACGCACGCGACGCGTTACGTCCGTTGTAGGGTGGGGGTGTGCGCTTACGTAACGAGAAAATGGCATGTATTTATTTCCTTTCGTATACCAACTATATTTGTCACCGCTCTTCTCGTCCGACTTTGTAGCCATCTTGAGAGAGAAGGAGAGATAAAAAAAACATCCTTCGACTGACCCATCAACGACGGGGGTTGCCTCCCGCCTCCGATGAATAAAATCGCTTGGTGACAACCAGGATATCTAGACGAGAAAAATCGTTCCAGTTGAGATGGTATCCAGTTGAGTTTTCCCCAACTCTCGACGGTCGTCATTCTGTACGTTTATTCTAGCTGTCTCCATATGACCTTGTTCAACCGAAGAAAAAAATCCCCTTTACTCACTGGAGATAAATTACACTTATTCGAATTAATTCATTGTAAAGGCAATACAGCAGTGCATGAAAATTATGTAAGAAATTTAATCAAATATCAGCCTTCCCCACTGCCACATCAAGTGACACTTCTCCACTGCACCAGCTGCCCCATTCACCTCAGGGAAACTCTCGACATCCAGAAGGAGGAGGAGAACGAGGTTATACTAGACTCATTACACTCTCCCAATTTCACCCCTTCCTTACCGACTGGAACTGTTTCTACCTCCAAGCTATTTTAATCATCTCCCTCAGGCACCGTGCCTCGGTGGCGAAGGCTGGGTGCTACGGACTGTAGTTTTTCCGGCGCTTTTGTCCTTGTGTTTGCAATTTGGTTAGAAGTCCTTGACGAGGTTGTAGAGATGACAGAGGTACTGGTGTCTCGTCACCCAAGATTTTGTGTAGTGTCTGTTGCTTGTGGAAATGACAAAGTGGATGGTAGTTGCAGGGTGTTGTGTAAATCAGACATGTTAGTATGTGGGGAGGGAAAGGAAGATGGGTATGTGGTTTGTCCTTTTAGGTGAGGGTGTGAATCACCAGCCTTGGATCACGCGTTGAACTCGTGATCGACAGCCATCAGCCTCCCGGATGAGAACTCATATATGGCCCGATCTATGGTTAATGCTAACCTTACACACCCAACTCCTTGCCTTCCATAGTTGGATTGCCGGCTCGCAGTACAGTGATGCTGATATTTTCTGCCATGGGTGAAACTCAAACTCGGATCGCTGAATTAGTGGTCGAGGGATGCACTAGTTTAGTTTGGTCACGAACGGCATCAGCAGCCTCGATGAAGTTTCTAATCACAAATCACCCCCTCACTGCGCCGCCCCTGGGGGAGTTCCCTTCATCTGAATAAAATCATCGACAACATGCATTAGTTGTCAACAGGATTCGAACCTGAAATTAGGTTTTTATTTTCAGTCTGAAAAATACCAACATCGTTCACGTTGTCTTAGCCTATCCCAGCCGCCTTTCCTTCTACATTTCTCCTGGGTCTCAAATCCACTCGAGTAGCGTCATATCCTTCCCTAAGGCGGCAAGGTGCATCTTGTAATATTTCGATATAAAAACTGTCGTCAGACATATATATGATACAGCAAGAGTTGAGAGTTCAAGGCGTCATCTATCAACAGATGAGAAGTACCCTTGATTGTTGGTGAGTTTTGAAATCTGACCAAAAGAGACACCAGAGACCATTCGGCAAACCGAAAAGCCTCCTTCCTGTGCCAAAATTTTCTTACGCTTTCATAATAATAAAAATCGAAAACCAAGGCTCAGCACTTTTATAGAGCTTCCAATGAAAAAGTCACTGCTGGAAATCGAAGAAGAGCGCGGGATTCAAACCTAAAATTTAACGAATGCGAGGCCAGCATGCTTCCGATGACGATACCGGCGAAGACCATTGCCGGATACCCAGGGGTTTGGGCACGAACCCACAAAATGCATCATTATTCCGAAACTTTGTAGAATACAAATCCAACTCATTCAAAACATCACTAGGCCATGCACTAATGCGCTGGTAGCGTCATATGAAGCGTACTGGTCTCGCATTCGCTTAGTTGTGGGTTCGAGTCCCGCGCTCTAATTCCCAGCAGTGACTGTTACCGGACTCCAACAGTCCCTAAGAGGGGGTTTACACGGTCTAACGGTTCGTCGAACGCGGTTCGACAGACACGTGTTTAAAGTGACGTGTGAACGGGGTATTTGGGGTTTAACCAACGTGTTCGACAACCAAATACCCCGTTCACACATCACTTTAAACACGTGTCTGTCGAACCGCGTTCGACGTACCGTTAGACCGTGTAAAGCCCCTCTAAAGCTACTCAGCGCTTCCTGTCGTCGACTCCTCACCTTCTTTACCTAAGGTGGCCTGCATTCAAGAAGATTTTTTTTTTTTTTTTTGTCGTTGGTGTTGCTAATAGCTCACAATGTCATTAGATTACAGCATTAGCCAGGGCTCCTCCGCCCGAGTTATGTTGCGATCATTCATGATCGTGTATGAAGCTGGCCGGGGGAGGGGAGTCGATCGTGCCGTCACCCGCTTGGTAAGCAAGCAAAGATTAAGTGCGAAGTAGACTCTGGTCTGACGTCATCTGCGACATCAGTGACGTCACTCCAGGGATATATATTCACTGGATCGGAATAATGACGTCACGTGGAGTACAAATCTTCCCTGGATCTGGATTTGGCTGAGACCTGGTCTTACGCCGTAAATCCAACATTTAAGATCAGTCTCCGTGGAGTGCGTCATTCGGTAAGGTAAATTACCCCTTCCGTACTAGGTGGCACTTTTCCCTTTCATTCTGGTTACCGCCGGGCGATTTTGTTCCTCCCTGTGTCTTTTCTTCGGTGGCTAATGGAGTTACGGTCTACCTCGAAAACTCCCTTGGTCGTACCACGTGATACTTTTCCCTCTAATTTTTACTTACGCCGTGATATTCATTCATCTTCCCGTAACGCCCTCGGTATGATGGACGGGGTTATAGATCACTGGCTCAGATTCCTTCTGGAGGTTTATTACTTATGCAATGTGTATCGATCACTAAACCCACCTCACCCACAGTCCTGCACATTCTCCATCATCAACTCACAAGCACTGCTTGGTCGTCCGTCCGTCGTTTGTGCGTGCACCACAAACTACGCTGAACAAACTAACAAACTGAACAGAACAGACTTCACCTAAACAGACTGCTCAGCCCACCAGACATCATTTATGATACAGCAGCACACGATGAGAAACACGCATGAAATGCACAGAGATACTCGATAGAGAGGACTTACTAAACTGGGACAAGAGAAACACAAGAGGACATGGAAAGAGAAAAAAACATAGCTACAGAAGAGAACCGAAGAAAAATAGTTTTCCACATAGAGTAGTGGACACTTGGAACAAACTGGACAATGACAAAATACGCAAAAACCATTCATGAGTTTAAAAGTAAACTAGACACTGCGAGATACAAAGGCGGGACACCACAAGCATAGCTCCCCTTCCCGCAAATACAACTAGGTAAATACATGACACATCTCCACTCTACTAGGTCGCCTTACACACACGATTAAACACATACCTATTGAATGTTGAACCCTGGCAGCAGCACACAGGCACAATTACAACAATCTGGGGTGTAGGACCTCTGGCAGTGTGGATTAACCAACAATTTCGAGAGAGAGTCAGTGTTCCTCACGACTATGTTCATGAAACCATACAACTTCTCACTGCGAAAGGCGACTTATATTTTTTACTCTGATCCTCGACAGGCAGTTTCATTCAGTCAAAGCAAATTTTCAGCAGTCATGAGATTAAAACAATTCTTTTAACGCTGTCATTCTTTCACACGACGATTTCAATCAGCCTTGAAGATACAATACACACATACATACACAACTCGATGGTGCAGTGATATTGTTTTCGGCCACAAATTCAGTGATCCTAGTTCGAGTCCCGCCTAGGGCTGGAGAAATTCAGCATCTTTTCACTGGGAGCAGGCAATCCAACTTTGATGGGCAAGGAGTTTGGTAATAACAGCAATGATAATAATGATACCAATAATAATGATAAAGATAAAATAATAACAATAATAATAATAACTAGCAGGACACGAGGAATTCCACGATTATACAACTTTGAAATCTTCCGAAGAGTCTTCAAAGTCTTCCGACAGTCTTCAAATTCTTCCGACGGAGTCGTTAAAGTCTCCCGGCGGAGTCTTCAAAGTCTTCCGAAGGAGTCGTCAAAGTCTCCCGAAGAAAGGAATCGTCAAAGTCTCCTAAGCCTTCAAAGTCCCCCGAAGGAGTCTTCAAAGTCTCCCGAAGTAGGCTTCAACGTCTCCCGAAGGAGTTGTCAAAGTTTCCCGAAGGAATCGTCAAAGTCTCCCGAAGGAGTCGTCAAAGGAATCCCCGAAGTAGTCTTCAAGAGTACTAATTAACATAGCGTGATGCACACCATAGGTAGGTAGGTAGGAAGGTAGGTACTGGTGTATTATGATAA
>NC_134819.1:12288645-12291145 GCF_046742065.1 Oratosquilla oratoria
CCACTGCGCCCCATAGTGTGTGTGTGTGTGTGTATATATATATATATATATATATATATATATATATATATATATATATATATATATATATATATATTCAACAAGAACCCACTGTGTTGGATAAGAAATGAAATAGATGATATCCATATATTTCGATCACGGACTGTGATCCTCTTCAGTGGAATACAGAATAGTGGAGCAAAAGGCATGTCTTATATACAGAGAAAGAAGATGGAACACGGGCAGGGCTCAAGTGGCGTCTAATGCTTTGCGGGGCAAATCACCCGCCTTCACCAAAGATGGTAATAATTTATTGACTGCCCAGGTAGTAATACAGTCTGGAGACCATTGTCTATTTCAAATATTAAAATTAGGAAATTTATTTATCAAGGAGGATTTTATTATCTTCCTTTTGAAACTGCACTTTGAATTAAAAATAATTTTTGCCTTATTCCAATCCATACGATGGCCTTCCTTGTTTACGTGTTGGAAGACAGCGGAATTTTGTTGTGCATATTTAACAGTTGGCAATCTTATAAAAAGCCGAAATAAAAGTAGGGAAAATGTTCGTCAAGCAGGTGTTTACTGTGTGCCATGTTTAGGTTGTAAAAAGGTCTACATTGGTGAAAGTTTCCGTGGTGTTGATAAAAGAATATTGGAACATAAATATGATATGAAAACTTACAATATGAATAATGCCATTGTTAGACATAGATACGATACAGGCCACAATGCTGACTGGAATAATTCTAAGATTATTAAATATGAAAACCATACTATGAAACGTAGATGTTTTGAATCTGCTTTTATATCTCTCATTGATAATATAAATCAAAACAATGGATTTTTTACAATAAACCTTTAGCAATTTTAATAACAAAGTAACAAGCAATTTACGCAAATTGTGTTTACACCCGTCTCATGTTCGTTTCTCTCCGCAAGCTCGGGTTATGTAAGGAGTCAGATGTTTGTCCCCTATGTTATTTCTGAAGAAGCCCTGCTGGGCGAAACGTTAAATAAATTGGCTTCTCTCCTACAGTTGTATACAGCATTGTTTTCAAATGCTTAGTTGTTATATGATATGGTAGGTCAAAGAAAGAAAATACTTATTATAGAGTATTCTTATTAATAAATTCATAATAGGCATCTGCTAGACGTGGTCGTAAGTACGTAAATATCCTTCACCTTTAATTAATCAAACTCTTCCACAAATGCCTTAGCTAGAGGCGCATCACTGCTAGCAGCCTCACCTTTCGACAACACGTGGTGAACCTGTTAACGCTCTCGAAGGCGACGAAACCACCCAGAACTCGCTATGAATTCATGTGAAGCGAATTCTTCACCTGCACGTTCTTACAACATGCGAAATTAACTTGTAGCCTTACTTTGCACTGCCTGCAACATCACTTTCACATTTCTTTGCCTATCATCTTCCAACCACGTATATAACAACTTTTCCATCTCTGCCATAACTGTCGTGCACGATGCCGGACTGCCACAACTATCTTATGCGCTGTGTTGCCAGACATATACAGTAAACTCATAATAGACATCTGCTAGACGTGGTCGTAAGTACGGGTGGTCGTAATTCGCGTACGTCGTAACTCGAATAGTGAATGTATATAGTATATACAGTGTATATATACACATATACATACATATATATATACATATATTAGTATATACAGTGTATATATATTATATATATATATTAGTATATAGTGTATATATTATATATACTAGTATATAGTGTATATATATATATATATATATATATATGTATGTGTGTGTGTGTGTGTGTGCGTGTGTGTGTGCCGGAATATAACGTAAAACCAATCAGCATGATCAAGATGACCCCAAATCATGGTACCTTTTCTGGTAGCCCGGTCCTATGGCAACCCACCCAGGGGACACAGTAGTGCTTGGTGCCAAGTACCGGGTGCTAGGTCCCGGGTGCCAGGTGCTGGGTGCAAGAGGCGCCACTGTCCCCCATGTGCCGGCTGCCAAATGGCGCGGTGACTTCGTGCTACCCGCTTTGGGAGCTGCAGTCGTTTCAAATGACGGAGCCTAACTTGGGGGAAAGACACATCATTTTAAAGGCTTTTGTGGAACTAAAAAGAAATCGGAAAAAAAGACTAGTTCACATTGACTTTTTGAGCGTATGGTACTTGAAAACGTGTAAAAATAAACAAATAAATAGATATATGAATAAACAAAAAGTTCGTGAAGTTTTGTCCAATATGATTACTCGTAGCAATTCTAATGTAGGTCAGGACTGCCTCGACCAATTTAAAAAGGGAAGAACCACATAGAAAATTTTACATAATATGGGGGAATGTGAGCAGTTATTTAATGCTGACCATATGTAAGAGGAATATAGGTCAAATACTACTTTTTTGCCATCCATAAATTCAAAGATTCCTTATTTTATATCACTGTTCATCCAAAGTGCCTGTATTTCCTTGTACTAAACTGTTCCTAGTTCTTGCGCACATTTTTA
>NC_134819.1:12293645-12301145 GCF_046742065.1 Oratosquilla oratoria
ATACGAAAGATATCTTATCTACTAATCGTATTGTGTGTGTGTGTGTGTGTGTGTGTGTGTGTGTGTGTGTGTGTGTGTGTGTGTGTGTGTGTGTGTGTGTGTGTGTGTGTGCGTGTGTGTGTGTGTGTGTGCGTGCGTGTGTGTATGCGTGTTCGCCCGCGTGTCGGCGCATTCCGTTTCCCCGCGACAAAATAAGCGATCCCCTCTGTTCTTCCCGACTTCGTTGCCACCTTCGCCAGTAAGAGGGAACCCTGTTGCCACCGACGCAGGGTAGAGTCATCAGACACCCAAGGTGCCCTTTGGGTTAACAGCAGCTGTAGCTATGGAAAAACGAAGCTCTATTAAGGTATTATCCCACTGGGCTATTTTTCCTTCAACCCCTATATCATCGGCAGTACCGACCACCTCCAGAAATTTTTCTGCCTAAAAATAACTATGGGAAAATATTTTGCTTTCTCAACAATTTACATAAATGCCATTTGATTAGCCGAAGGAAAATTATTTTCCAAAAAGCATATAAATTTACTTCCCTAAAGCTGCGGGCTACAAATATTCAACAGTCGCAGGAAAAATACAATAGTGTGATCGCCTTTACCCTCAGTAACAACAGAATCGGGAGGCAGCCATTAATTTTTTTTATATTTTCTATATGGAAAAACTACAACGGCGAGCCACAAAACTGATTCCAAATATAAAAAATAAATCTTACGAAAATCGACTAAAACATATGAATCTGTTTCCCTAAAAAAGCGTAGACTCAGAGGTGACTTGATACAGGCCTTTAAGATTCTAAAGCAGTGGTTCCCAAACTAGGGGGGGGGGGCGCCCCCCCCTAGGGAGGCGTGAGGAGGATACAAGGGGGGGGCGTGAAATCATCTGCTCAAAAATATTTGTTTAATTAGAATAATGAAATCATTCATAGAACAAATATCTGTCATTACATACATGGAAAGTATAATTATAGCAGTCACTCCAACCCGTTTTCTATTAAGCTAGTTCTCCTTACACGTTTTGTTCACGTCACCGATATCAACCACACTGACGCCACTGAAGGACTCGTCACAAACTCCTAATAATTCAATCCTAGAATTTCTAATCTTGTGAGCAAGAAGCAGCAGCATCCATCTCACTAAATTAGTTCATAAACTGTGCCTTTGTCTCATGAGTCTTTCCAAATATTATATGTCACGTTTTCAAATTATCTATTCTTAAAATTGCATGTCAATTTTGCCAATTTGCTAATGTTCATTTTTTTTCGCTCCCTTTGATAATTTTATATATTTATTGGGGATTATTTGGCATCTGCTCCCTTTGAACCAAGGGACAGATTGAAATATGAGATCGGAATGAAAAAAGGACTTTACGTAAAAATAAAAAACGGGGAAACACACCTTAGATCAGCGTTTCTTAACCTGCGGTGCTAGCACCTCCAGGGGGTGCTGAAATCAATTTCAGGGGGTGTTGGGGAAGGTCACATATACGTCTTTACTTTATCTTTATAGTAACCAGGTGTTAGCCAATGGTAGGGGGTGATGGACTGTCTAGGCCTGATCAAAAGGGGTGCTGAGGTCGAAAAAGGTTAAGAAACGCTGCCTTAGATCAAGATATAAAGAAATGGCAAAGCTGTTTAAAAAGAATACACGTACAGCGAAATTATAAAATTAAGGTTGCTAGTCAAGCAAGATCCAACCCAAAAGGTTTCTTTCATCTCTATAGAACAAAAAATAAAGAAAGAATAGGACCAATTAAAAACGATGAAAATGTCATGACAGAATCGGAGGAAAAAACGAGTGAGGAATTTAACAATTATTTTCTATCGGTGTTTACTAATGAGAGGTTAGATAAAGTACCTGACTGCGATCCGATTTTCAGAGGGGATGAAGAAAGTAGTCTATCTAATATCAGCATTAGTAAAGTAGTAGTAGTCAAGCAGATTGAAAGACTTAAAGCTACAAAATCCCCGGGTCCAGATGAAATTTTTCCGAGAATGCTAAAGGAGTGTAAATTTGAAATCTGCGACCAGTTAACTGAAATATTTAATAAATCAGTAGACACTGGTTTTGTGCCTATTGCTTGGAGGCAAGCAAACGTTGTTCCTGTTTTTAAGAAGGGAGGTAGATCGTCTATATGCAACTACAGGCCAATCGGTTTGACATAGGTTATAGGAAAAAAGCTTGAATCAATAATAGTAAATAGACTCAAAGAACACATCGAAAGACATAATTTAATTCGTGATTCACAGCATGGTTTCTCCGAGGGTAAGTCATGTGTGACTAATCTTCTATCCTTTTACACTAAAGTATATAAGGCGTCAGATAACAATGATAATTACGATATTATTTACCTTGACTTTAGCAAAGCGTTCGATAAGGTGCCACACCAGAGACTACTAAATAAAATCAAAGCCCAAGGCTTCGGAGGAAAAGTGTTAGAATGGATTAGAGTTTGGATTAGTAACAGAAAACAACGGGTCACCATAAATGGAGTAAAATCTAGGTGGGGCAATGTTACTAGTGGGGACCCCCAGGGCTCGGTTTAGGGTCTCTTGTTGTTCATTATGTACATAAACGACTTAGACGACGGGATAAATAGTGATGTTAGTAAATTTGCGGGCGACACTAAACTAGGACTCCTAATTAGGTCAGGAGACGACGCAGAGATTCTGCAGGATGATCTTAACAAATTGTTCACATGGTCCGTGAAATGGCAAATGAACTTTAAGTGTAGCGGACATTATCGGCGCGGTCAGGTCTCGATACATGACTAGGGGTCGGGTCACGGAGGGTAACATGGATATCTAAGGTCAGGTCACTTGGGGGCGGGGGCTCAACAGACAGGTCAGCGATTTGGATGAAATGTATAGCAATCTAATTTATTTTATTAATGTATAAAATACATTTATCCCACTGAAGTCAATACGGAAGAAAAGTAATACTCCTAAATGGATGACGGAGAGATTGAAGCATGAGATCGGAATGAAAAGAGGACTTTATGTAAAAATTAAAAAACGGGGAAACACACCTTAGATCAAGATGTAAAGAAATGGCAAAGCTGGTTAAAAAGAATACACGTACAGCGAAACGTAATTATGAAATTAAGGTTGCAATCAAGCAAGATCCAACCCAAAAAGTTTCTTTCATCTCTATAGAACAAAAAATAAAGAAAGAATAGGACCAATTAAAAACGATGAAAATGTCATGATAGAATCTGAGGAAAAAATGAGTGAGGAGTTTAACAAACATTTTCTCTCGGTGTTTACTAACAAGAGGTTAGATAAAGTACCTGACTGCGATCCGATTTTCAGAGGAGATGAAGAAAGTAGTCTATCTAATATCAGCATTAGTAAAGTAGTAGTCAAGCAGACTGAAAAACTTAAAGCTACTGCTTGGAGGCAGGCAAACGTTGTTCCTGTTTTTAAGATGGGAGATAGATCTTCTATATGCAACTACAGGCCAGTCAGTTTGACATAGGTTATAGGAAAAAAGCTTGAATCAATAATAGTAAATAGACTCAAAGAACACATCGAAAGACATAATTTAATTCGTGATTCACAGCATGGTTTCTCCGAGGGTAAGTCATGTGTGACTAATCTTCTATCCTTTTACACTAAAGTATATAAGGCGTCAGATAACAATGATAATTACGATATTATTTACCTTGACTTTAGCAAAGCGTTCGATAAGGTGCCACACCAGAGACTACTAAATAAAATCAAAGCCCAAGGCTTCGGAGGAAAAGTGTTAGAATGGATTAGAGTTTGGATTAGTAACAGAAAACAACGGGTCACCATAAATGGAGTAAAATCTAGGTGGGGCAATGTTACTAGTGGGGACCCCCAGGGCTCGGTTTAGGGTCTCTTGTTGTTCATTATGTACATAAACGACTTAGACGACGGGATAAATAGTGATGTTAGTAAATTTGCGGGCGACACTAAACTAGGATTCCTAATTAGGTCAGGAGACGACGCAGAGATTCTGCAGGATGATCTTAACAAATTGTTCACATGGTCCGTGAAATGGCAAACGAACTTTAAGTGTAGCGGACATTATCGGCGCGGTCAGGTCTCGATACATGTCTAGGGGTCGGGTCACAGAGGGTAACATAGATATCTAAGGTCAGGTCACTTGGGGCGGGGGCTCAACAGACAGGTCAGCGATTTGGATGAAATGTATAGCAATCTAATTTATTTTATTATTAATGTATAAAATACATTTATCCCACTGAAGTCAATACGGAAGAAAAGTAATACTCCTAAATGGATGACGGAGAGATTGAAACCTGAGATCGGAATGAAAAGAGGACTTTACGTAAAAATTAAAAAACGGGGAAACACACCTTAGATCAAGATGTAAAGAAATGGCAAAGCTGGTTAAAAAGAATACACGTACACCGAAACGTAATTATGAAATTAAGGTTGCAATCAAGCAAGATCCAACCCAAAAAGTTTCTTTCATCTCTATAGAACAAAAAATAAAGAAAGAATAGGACCAATTAAAAACGATGAAAATGTCATGATAGAATCTGAGGAAAAAATGAGTGAGGAGTTTAACAAACATTTTCTCTCGGTGTTTACTAACAAGAGGTTAGATAAAGTACCTGACTGCGATCCGATTTTCAGAGGAGATGAAGAAAGTAGTCTATCTAATATCAGCATTAGTAAAGTAGTAGTCAAGCAGACTGAAAAACTGAAAGCTACTGCTTGGAGGCAGGCAAACGTTGTTCCTGTTTTTAAGATGGGAGATAGATCTTCTATATGCAACTACAGGCCAGTCAGTTTGACATAGGTTATAGGTAAAATGCTTGAATCAATAATAGTAAGTAGACTCAGAGAATATATCGAAAGACATAATTTAATTCGTGACACACAGCATGGTTACTCCAAAGGTAAGTCATGTGTGACTAATATCCTAACCTTTTACACTAAAGTATATAGGGCGTCAGATAAAAATGATAATTACGATGTTATTTACTTTTCAAAGCGTTCGACAAGGTGCCACACCAGATACTAAATAAAATCAAAGCCCAAGGCTTCGGAGGAAAAGTGTTAGAATGGATTAGAGCGTGGATTAGTAACAGAAAACAACGGGTCACCATAAATGGAGTAAAATCTAGGTGGGGCATTGTTACTAGTGGGTTCCCCCAGGGCTCGGTTTTGGGTCCCTTTTTGTTCATTATGTACATAAACGACTTAGACGATAGGATAAATAGTGATATTAGTAAGTTTGCGGACGACACTAAAATAGGGCGCATAATTAGGTCAAGAAGCGACGCAGAGATTCTGCAGGATGATCTTAACAAATTGTTCACATGGTCCGTGAAATGGCAAATGAACTTCAATATCTCTAAGTGTAGTGTGTTAAACGTAGGGCTACACAGCCCCGAAAATAGATACAGCTTAGATAACACGCTTTTAGAGAAAACTGAGTGCGAGACTTGGGAGTTCTAGTGAGTCCAGACCTTAAAACCAGGAAACAGTGCATTAGCGTCAGGAATAAAGCTAACAGAGCATTAGGTTTCATTGCTAGGACGGTAACGAATAGAAGTGCAGAGGTAATTATTAAACTCTATCTAGCGATAGTTAGACCCATCCTTGACTATGCGGTACAGTTTTGGTCTCCGTCCTACAGAATGGACATCAATTCACTAGAATCAGTACAGAGAAGAATGACCAAAATGATACATGGACTCGGAAATTTGCCTTACGAAGAGAGGTTTAGGCACCTTAACTTACACTCTCTGGAAAGGCGTAGAGTGCGGGGCGATTTAATAGTTGTTCAAGTGGATCAAAGGCTTTAACAAGGGTGATGCAAACAAGGTCATCATATTAAAACAACAGGGCAGGACTCGCAGTAATGGTTATAAGCTGGACAAATTTAGATTTAAAAAGGAAATGGGAAATAATTGGTTCACTAATAGGGTGGTCGACGAATGGAATAAACTTAGTAACCATGTAGTAAGCGCTGAAACTATCAGTTGTTTTAAGAAACGATTAGACAACTTTATGGATGGGGATGACAGGTGATGATGGATACGGAGCTGCCTAGTGTAGGCCTTATGGTCTCTTGCAGTCTCCTTCATTCTTATGTTCTTATGTTCTCATGTAATGTTTCGTTTTTAGTTACTTAGAAAAATGTCTCTGGAATGTACTATTATTTGTTTGAGTGGCTTTCATTATTAAAATTTAATACAAATAGAAATCCGTTTTCCTGAACAATGCTAAGAAATAAATGCAAGAATCATTTCACATGAACAAAAGTGGGAGTGGGGGGCGTGTGGGTCTACTGGAAGCAAAAAGGGGGCGTCAGGTAAAATAGTTGGGGAACCACTGTTCTAAAGGGAATTGACATTAAAATTGACAAAATTTTCACACTGAATGAGAATCCGACAAGAAATAATGGTCTCAAACTGTCAGGAAATTTATTTAATTTGGAAGTAGGTAGAAACAACTTTGCCAACCGTGTAGTTAATGAATGGAATAAACTTCCTGCAAAGGCAGTGCAATGTAGTTCAGTTAGAAGATTTAACATTCATTTAGATAAGCACCTACGAAAGATGCTGTAATGCCTGCCATTTATTTTATATTATTTGTTTGTTTGTTATTATTTGTCTGTTTATTATTATTTGCTTGATTTTCATGTATTATCAGTTATCTGTCAATTTATTATTATTTAATATTTATCTGTTTGTTTATTATTTAACTATAGCTATGCATTTATTTTACTTATTATTATATCATAAGAACATAAGAACCTTGTTTGCATCACCCTTGTTAAAGCCCTTAATCCACTTGAATATCTGTATCAGATCACCCCGCACTCTGCGTCTTTCCAGAGTGTAAGTTATGGTGCCTAAGCCTCTCCTTGTACAATAAGTTTCTAAGCCCATATATAGTTTTGGTAATTCTCCTCTGTATTGATTCTAGTGATTTGATATCTATTCTATAGGACGGAGACCAAAACTGTACCGCATAGTCAAGGATGGGTCTAACTAACGCCAGATAAAGTTTGATAACCTCTGCACTTCTCGTAATAAAAGTCCTAACGCTCTGTTTGCTTTATTCCTAAGGCTAATGCACCGTTTCCTGGATTTAATGTCAGGACTCATTCGAACTCCCAAGTCTCTCTCGCACTCAGTTTTCTCTAAAAAAGTATTATCTAAGCTATATTTGCTTTCGGGGTTATATAGCCCTACGTTTAACACGCTGCACTTTGACATACTGAAGTCCATTTGCCATTTCACCGATCATGTGTACAATTTGTTAACATCTTCCTGCAGAATTTCGGGGCCTTCTTCTGACCTAATTAGGCGTCCTTTTGTAGTGTCGTCCGCAAACTTACTAACATCACTATTAACCCATTGTCAAAGTCATTTATATATAATGAACAATAGGGGACCCAAAACCGAGCCATGGTGAAACCACTAGAAACACTCCACCAACTGGATTTTACACCATTTATGGTGACCCACTGTTTTCTGTCACTTATCAGTGCTCTTATCCAT
>NC_134819.1:12306145-12311145 GCF_046742065.1 Oratosquilla oratoria
AATCTGTAAGCTGAAACTCCTGACATAATCCTATGAACTGATCTTTACTGAAATATGGTATTTTTGATACACAAGTATCTATTCTAAAAAAATTCAGCAGTCTAAATCTAAGTTGTGGTCATTACTTGCAATGGTTTCACCATATTCTATATCGGTTGTCATGCTTTCACGGCTAGTGATCAATAGATCGAGTAAATTTCCACGTCTTGTGGGCTCTTTTACATGCTAAACTAAGTAATTGTCACCGAGAAAATCTATCAAGCGACTACCTATATGGCCATGTTCAAGGGTCATCCAATCAATGTCAGTAAAATTGAAATCACCCATTATCAACAAGTCCCGGTTTCAGAAACTAGACAGTTCTTGAAACAACAGTTTGTCGTCTACCAATGATAATGGTTTTGGCCTATATATTACACCTACATTCATCTTTTGTCTACTTGTATGGGTTAATTATACCCACAAACTATCACGTGCTTCCTGTTCCACTTTCTCTAAAACACAAGCATGGTTTTCATTATATCTACTTATTTTTATCTAGTCATGTTTATTTTTTCTATTTTATCATTGTTATTATTATCATTACTATAATCATTCTTATCACCATTCTCATAATCACCATCATTATTATCATTACTATTGTTATGCGATAAAATCTTATAATTTACCCATTTCTTACCCGTTGGAACATTCACGTTCTGCCAGCAATGAGGATATTCTATTCGTATTTACAACGTTTCATTATTGTTAGTATTCTATTGGTGGATCTACTCCTGGCAATTCACACCTTACGCGTTACAAGCACAAAACTCAGTTGAGTGCTAACCAGTGACAACGTTAAACACCGTCAAAGAATCCGGATAGTCAAAATAAACAGACCACCATCACGACCCAGGAGTTGGCACAGAGCCAAGCCGCGGTTGTTGCTGAGTATACGATGCATTTTGCTGTTAAATTATGTATACACTCATCCCTCGTTTCAACGGACCTCCATTTCACGAATATCAGAAGCAACGGACAAAATTTGTTGGAGCCGACTTAGTCTGTAAAAGAATTATCACGCCCTCCTTCCACGGACTTTACCAGATAACCTACACGAATGTTAGACATAATGTTGAAATATTGTTATAGAAGTCTAGATTTCTGTAAGCGAAGTCATATTCTATTGAAATGGAGGTTGGAAGTAGGATATGGAAGGAAAAATAGCCCAATGTGATAATCCCTTAAGTCCCACGTGCTGTGGACGCAGATGTGGTGGCACTGAACACGAGCCGATTTTGATCTCTTCAATTCGAGTCAAATTCTTGGCGGCAGCATCAGCTACCTGATGTACGATGATTCGATGATGCATCACAATACTCGCATTATGAAATATAATGTTACAGCTGTATAGCTCGTTCTCTTTCACTCTGAATATTAATAACCACATAAAATATATGGTCAAGCCAGTTCACAGATTATGGGGGTCACTCAGCTACAAGTGCAAAATAAATATAATCAAGACACTAACGTCGGTATCTTTATATACCCAATCAAGCCTCATTACGCCTACGTAGGCGCCATCGTATGGAAATAGTTAAAATGATCAATTTACTGTTTTATAGTATATGTTAACCGTGTAAAGGTATTTTACACTGTCAGGTTGGATGATGCGATTGATTAAAAGTACAGAGAAATATATTACTCTTTCGTACTGTAGTTGTTGATACTAGCCAAATAGTGTCGGTAATTGCGAACAATCAGTATTATCGGACCGATATTCCCTTTTTTGTTCGTTAAAACGAGAGATGAATTTGTGTGTGTGTCTGTGTGTGTGTGAGAGAGAGGGATGACAGGTACCCATTGGCCTTTGTGGTGGGTGGATGTGTTTTGCTCTTCTCTGCGAATCACGTGTTTGCTCTCCCTTACCCCTTTGCACTCTTGTGTTCATCATTGAGCAATGGGCTTAAGAAAGGACTTGAAGAAGCACCAACTGGCGAATATCGCTACCCTGGTCAAGGGAGGGAAGTCTAACAAAGACATTTCGAGTATCACGGGCATTCCACTGCGGTCTGTGCAGAGGTGGGCCAAGCGTTGTCGTGACGCAGGGGGAGACGATCCGGAGCCCCCGAGGAAAAGACCAGGAGGAGTTCGTAAAATTACGCCCACGACAGTGAAGGTCCTGTAGCGCAAAGTTGACGGGGAACCTCGCATTTCTGCTAAAGAATTAAAACGCGAGAATCCTCAACCTCTGGTCAGTGTGTCTCTGAGGACTGTGCAATGTCGCCTCCATGACGACCTTGGACATAAGTACTGGACATCACGAAGAAAACCAATTATTACAGCCAGGCAAAAGAAGAATCGAATTAATTTTTGCCTGAGATACCTTGCCTGGGATCAGGACAAGTGGAAGAGTTTTATGATCTGATGAGGCCACTTTCACCATCGTTGGCAACTGAGCAGGGGAGATAAGGATACACAGTTGCCAGGATCCTTCCTCCCCCAGCTATAACGAGTGGACTGTCAGACACCCTGACTCAGTCATGGCCAGGAATACTTTTGGGTACCATGGTGTTGAAAAGCTAGTGGTCTTGCCAAAGAACATTACAATTAACAAGAAGAGGTACCTGGAGCTCTTGCCAGATCATTTTGAGAACTGTTTCGACTTCTGTTAAAAGTATAGTGTACCACTAGGCCGGCGCACCTGTTCACAGAGCAAAACCATTAACTGGCGGGCTGGATTTTGTGGAAATTGAATTTATAATGGATTGGCCAGGTAACAGCTCTGACCTTTGTCCAATAGAAAATTTCTGGGCTTTGATGAAAGCCCAGTTGAGGAAGCATGTCACATTAATTGTGCTGAAACTTGTTGCCGCCCTTCAAAACATCTTGGCTAATTTCTCTCGATCCAAAACCAAGCCCTCTCTGTTTCCCGTCGCCCTCAGGTCTTGCTTGAAGAATAAAGGAGGATACACCAAACATTAAAAGTTAGAGATACCCAATATAAAGTCTATTCTTATTGTTTTGTGTGCAAACATGTGACGGGTGAATTGATGTCCATTCTGTGGGGCGGAGACTAAAACTGTACCGCATAGTCAAGGATGGGTCTAACTATCGCTAGATAGTTTGATAATTACCTCTGCACTTCTATTCGTTACCGTCCTAGCAATGAAACCTAATGCTCTGTTAGCTTTATTCCTGGCGCTAATGCACTGTTTCCTGGTTTTAAGGTCAGGACTCACTAGAACTCCCAAGTCTCTCTTGCACTCAGTTTTCTCTAAAAACAGGTTATCTAAGATATATCTGTTTTCAGGGCTGTGTAGCCCTACATTTAACATGCTACACTTTGAGATATTGAAGTTCATTTGCCATTTCACCGACCATGTGAACAATTTGTTAAGATCACCCTGCAGAATCTCGGCATCATCTCTTGATCTAATTAGGCATCCTATTTTAGTGTCATCCACAAATTTACTAACATCATTATTTATTCTATCGTCTAAGTCGTTTATGTACATAATGAACAAGGGACCCAAAACAGAGCCCTGGGGGACCCCACTAGTAACATTGCCCCACCTAGATTTTACTCCATTTATGGTGACCCGTTGTTTTCTGTTACTAATCCAAGCTGTTATTCATTTTAACACTTTTCCTCCTATGCCATGGGCTATGATTTTATTTAGTAGTCTCTGGTGTGGCACCATGTCGAACGCTTAGCTAAAGTCAAGGAAAATGACATCGTAATTATCATTTTTATCTGACGCCCTATATACTTTAGTGTAAAAGGTTAGGAGATTAGTCACACATGACTTACCTTTGGAGTAACCATGCTGTGTGTCACGAATTAAATTATGTCTTTCGATATATTCTCTGAGTCTACTTACTATTATTGATTCAAGCATTTTACATATAACCTATGTCAAACTGACTGGCCTGTAGTTGCATATAGAAGATCTATCTCCCATCTTAAAAACAGGAACAACGTTTGCCTGCCTCCAAGCAGTAGCTTTCAGTTTTTCAGTCTGCTTGACTACTACTTTACTAATGCTGATATTAGATAGACTACTTTCTTCATCTCCTCTGAAAATCGGATCGCAGTCAGGTACTTTATCTAACCTCTCCTTAGTAAAGACTGAGAGAAAATGTTTGTTAAACTCCTCACTCATTTTTTCCTCAGATTCTATCATGACATTTTCTTCATTTTTAATTGGTCCTATTCTTTCTTTATTTTTTGTTCTATAGAGATGAAAGAAACTTTTTGGGTTGGATCTTACTTGATTGCCAAGCTTAATTTCATAATTACATTTCGCTGTACGTGTATTCTTTTTAACCAGCTTTGCCATTTCTTTACATCTTGATCTAAGGTGTGTTTCCCCGTTTGTTAATTTTTACGTAAAGTCCTCTTTTCATTCCGATCTCAGGTTTCAATCTCTCCGTCATCAATTTATGAGTATTACTTTTCTTCCGTATTGACTTCAGTGGGATATATGTATTTTATACATTAATAATAAAATAAATTAGATTGCTATACATTTCATCCAAATCGCTGACCTGTCTGTTGAGCCCCCGCCCCAAGTGTCCTGACCTTAGATATCCCTATTACCCTCCGTGACCCGACCCCTGGTCATGTATCGAGACCTGACCGCGCCGATCATGTCCGAAACGTCATATGACATTTCATATTCAATTTCAATTAGGTCTTTATATTGTCAAAGTTTGCTCTTCTGAAGTCTGGTACTTAGACGTTATTCGTGCTTTCTAATTATCCCCAAATAATATTAAATCTTATTTCTTTGTGGGTGATCTCTAGAGCCTACACTATCTCCCACTGTTACGTTACTCATTAGGTGCTCATTATAAGTTCAAAGTAAGTCCAGAGTATTTTCTCCCCGCGTAGGTCTAGAAATGCACAATCAGCCCATCCATCTCCTTGTATTACATCTATTAGCCTTGAATAGAAACACATTAAGTTTGTGACGCATGATCGTCCTTGTCTAAATCCAAATTGTCTTGGATTTAGT